>NW_028320415.1:1414692-1571880 GCF_062004578.1 Staurois parvus | reverse complement strand
CAACATTCACTCACTGACAACATTCACTGACAACATTCACTCACTGACAACATTCACTGACAACATTCGCTCACTGACAACATTCACTGACAACATTCACTCTCTGACAACATTCACTCACTGACAACATTCACTCACTGACAACATTCACTGACAACATTCACTCACTGACAACATTCACTGACAACATTCACTCACTGACAACATTCACTGACTGACAACATTCACTCACTGACAACATTCACTGACAACATTCACTGACTGACAACATTCACTCACTGACAACATTCACTGACAACATTCACTCACTGACAACATTCACTGACAACATTCACTCACTGACAACATTCACTGACAACATTCGCTCACTGACAACATTCACTGACAACATTCACTCTCTGACAACATTCACTCACTGACAACATTCACTCACTGACAACATTCACTGACAACATTCACTGACTGACTACATTCACTCACTGACAACATTCACTGACAACATTCACTCAAAGACAACATTCACTGACAACATTCACTCACTGACAACATTCACTGACAACATTCGCTCTCTGACAACATTCACTGACAACATTCACTCACTGACAACATTCACTCACTGACAACATTCACTGACAACATTCACTCACTGACAACATTCACTGACAACATTCGCTCACTGACAACATTCACTGACAACATTCAATCTCTGACAACATTCACTCACTGACAACATTCACTGACAACATTCACTCACTGACAACATTCACTGACAACATTCACTCACTGACAACATTCACTCACTGACAACATTCACTGACAACATTCACTCACTGACAACATTCACTGACAACATTCACTCACTGACAACATTCACTGACAACATTCACTCACTGACAACATTCACTGACAACATTCGCTCACTGACAACATTCACTGACAACATTCACTCTCTGACAACATTCACTCACTGACAACATTCACTGACAACATTCACTCACTGACAACATTCACTGACAACATTCACTCACTGACAACATTCACTCACTGACAACATTCACTGACAACATTCACTCACTGACAACATTCACTGACAACATTCACTCACTGACAACATTCACTGACAACATTCACTCACTGACAACATTCACTGACAACATTTACTCTCTGACAACATTCACTCACTGACAACATTCACTGACAACATTCTCTGACAACATTCACTGACTGACAACATTCACTCACTGACAACATTCACTGACAACATTCACTCACTGACAACATTCACTGACAACATTCGCTCACTGACAACATTCACTGACAACATTCACTCTCTGACAACATTCACTCACTGACAACATTCACTCACTGACAACATTCACTGGCAACATTCACTCACTGACAACATTCACTGACAACATTCACTGACTGACAACATTCACTCACTGACAACATTCACTGACAACATTCACTCACTGACAACATTCACTGACAACATTCGCTCACTGACAACATTCACTGACAACATTCACTCTCTGACAACATTCACTCACTGACAACATTCACTCACTGACAACATTCACTGACAACATTCACTGACTGACAACATTCACTCACTGACAACATTCACTGACAACATTCACTCACTGACAACATTCACTGACAACATTCACTCACTGACAACATTCACTGACAACATTCACTCACTGACAACATTCACTGACAACATTCACTCTCTGACAACATTCACTCACTGACAACATTCACTGACAACATTCACTCACTGACAACATTCACTGACAACATTCACTCACTGACAACATTCACTGACAACATTCACTCTCTGACAACATTCACTCACTGACAACATTCACTGACAACATTCACTCACTGACAACATTCACTGACAACATTCACTCACTGACAACATTCACTGACAACATTCGCTCACTGACAACATTCACTGACAACATTCACTCTCTGACAACATTCACTCACTGACAACATTCACTCACTGACAACATTCACTGACAACATTCACTGACTGACAACATTCACTCACTGACAACATTCACTGACAACATTCACTCTCTGACAACATTCACTCACTGACAACATTCACTCACTGACAACATTCACTGACAACATTCACTCACTGACAACATTCACTGACAACATTCGCTCACTGACAACATTCACTGACAACATTCACTCTCTGACAACATTCACTCACTGACAACATTCACTGACAACATTCACTCACTGACAACATTCACTGACAACATTCACTCACTGACAACATTCACTGACAACATTCACTCACTGACAACATTCACTCACTGACAACATTCACTGACAACATTCACTCACTGACAACATTCACTGACAACATTCACTCACTGACAACATTCACTGACAACATTCGCTCACTGACAACATTCACTGACAACATTCACTGACTGACAACATTCACTCACTGACAACATTCACTGACAACATTCACTCACTGACAACATTCACTGACAACATTCACTCACTGACAACATTCACTGACAACATTCACTCACTGACAACATTCACTGACAACATTCACTCTCTGACAACATTCACTCACTGACAACATTCACTGACAACATTCACTCACTGACAACATTCACTGACAACATTCACTCACTGACAACATTCACTGACAACATTCCCTCTCTGACAACATTCACTCACTGACAACATTCACTGACAACATTCACTCACTGACAACATTCACTGACAACATTCACTCACTGACAACATTCACTGACAACATTCGCTCACTGACAACATTCACTGACAACATTCACTCTCTGACAACATTCACTCACTGACAACATTCACTCACTGACAACATTCACTGACAACATTCACTGACTGACAACATTCACTCACTGACAACATTCACTGACAACATTCACTCTCTGACAACATTCACTCACTGACAACATTCACTCACTGACAACATTCACTGACAACATTCACTCACTGACAACATTCACTGACAACATTCGCTCACTGACAACATTCACTGACAACATTCACTCTCTGACAACATTCACTCACTGACAACATTCACTGACAACATTCACTCACTGACAACATTCACTGACAACATTCACTCACTGACAACATTCACTGACAACATTCACTCACTGACAACATTCACTGACAACATTCACTCACTGACAACATTCACTCACTGACAACATTCACTGACAACATTCACTCACTGACAACATTCACTGACAACATTCACTCACTGACAACATTCACTGACAACATTCGCTCACTGACAACATTCACTGACAACATTCACTCTCTGACAACATTCACTCACTGACAACATTCACTGACAACATTCACTGACTGACAACATTCACTCACTGACAACATTCACTGACAACATTCACTCTCTGACAACATTCACTCACTGACAACATTCACTCACTGACAACATTCACTGACAACATTCACTCACTGACAACATTCACTGACAACATTCGCTCACTGACAACATTCACTGACAACATTCACTCTCTGACAACATTCACTCACTGACAACATTCACTCACTGACAACATTCACTGACAACATTCACTCACTGACAACATTCACTGACAACATTCACTCACTGACAACATTCACTGACAACATTCACTGACTGACAACATTCACTCACTGACAACATTCACTGACAACATTCACTGACTGACAACATTCACTCACTGACAACATTCACTGACAACATTCACTCACTGACAACATTCACTGACAACATTCACTCACTGACAACATTCACTGACAACATTCGCTCACTGACAACATTCACTGACAACATTCACTCTCTGACAACATTCACTCACTGACAACATTCACTCACTGACAACATTCACTGACAACATTCACTGACTGACTACATTCACTCACTGACAACATTCACTGACAACATTCACTCAAAGACAACATTCACTGACAACATTCACTCACTGACAACATTCACTGACAACATTCGCTCTCTGACAACATTCACTGACAACATTCACTCACTGACAACATTCACTCACTGACAACATTCACTGACAACATTCACTCACTGACAACATTCACTGACAACATTCGCTCACTGACAACATTCAATCTCTGACAACATTCACTCACTGACAACATTCACTGACAACATTCGCTCACTGACAACATTCACTGACAACATTCACTCTCTGACAACATTCACTCACTGACAACATTCACTCACTGACAACATTCACTGACAACATTCACTCACTGACAACATTCACTGACAACATTCACTCACTGACAACATTCACTGACAACATTCGCTCACTGACAACATTCACTGACAACATTCACTCTCTGACAACATTCACTCACTGACAACATTCACTGACAACATTCACTCACTGACAACATTCACTGACAACATTCACTCACTGACAACATTCACTGACAACATTCGCTCACTGACAACATTCACTGACAACATTCACTCTCTGACAACATTCACTCACTGAAAACATTCACTCACTGACAACATTCACTGACAACATTCACTCACTGACAACATTCACTGACAACATTCACTGACTGACAACATTCACTCACTGACAACATTCACTGACAACATTCACTCACTGACAACATTCACTGACAACATTCACTCACTGACAACATTCACTGACAACATCCACTGACTGACAACATTCACTCACTGACAACATTCACTGACAACATTCACTCACTGACAACATTCACTGACAACATTCACTCACTGACAACATTCACTGACAACATTCGCTCACTGACAACATTCACTGACAACATTCACTCTCTGAAAACATTCACTCACTGACAACATTCACTGACAACATTCACTCACTGACAACATTCACTGACAACATTCACTGACTGACAACATTCACTCACTGACAACATTCACTGATAACATTCACTCACTGACAACATTCACTGACAACATTCGCTCACTGACAACATTCACTGACAACATTCACTCTCTGACAACATTCACTCACTGACAACATTCACTCACTGACAACATTCACTGACAACATTCACTGACTGACAACATTCACTCACTGACAACATTCACTGACAACATTCACTCACTGACAACATTCACTGACAACATTCACTCACTGACAACATTCACTGACAACATTCACTCACTGACAACATTCACTGACAACATTCGCTCACTGACAACATTCACTGACAACATTCACTCTCTGACAACATTCACTCACTGACAACATTCACTGACAACATTCACTCACTGACAACATTCACTGACAACATTCACTCACTGACAACATTCACTGACAACATTCGCTCACTGACAACATTCACTGACAACATTCACTCTCTGACAACATTCACTCACTGACAACATTCACTGACAACATTCACTGACTGACAACATTCACTCACTGACAACATTCACTGACAACATTCACTGTCTGACAACATTCACTCACTGACAACATTCACTGACAACATTCACTCACTGACAACATTCACTGACAACATTCGCTCACTGACAACATTCACTGACAACATTCACTCTCTGACAACATTCACTCACTGACAACATTCACTCACTGACAACATTCACTGACAACATTCACTCACTGACAACATTCACTGACAACATTCACTCACTGACAACATTCACTGACAACATTCACTCACTGACAACATTCACTGACAACATTCACTCACTGACAACATTCACTCACTGACAACATTCACTCACTGACAACATTCACTGACAACATTCACTCACTGACAACATTCACTGACAACATTCACTGACTGACTACATTCACTCACTGACAACATTCACTGACAACATTCACTCAAAGACAACATTCACTGACAACATTCACTCACTGACAACATTCACTGACAACATTCGCTCTCTGACAACATTCACTGACAACATTCACTCTCTGACAACATTCACTCACTGACAACATTCACTCACTGACAACATTCACTGACAACATTCACTCACTGACAACATTCACTGACAACATTCGCTCACTGACAACATTCACTGACAACATTCAATCTCTGACAACATTCACTCACTGACAACATTCACTGACAACATTCACTCACTGACAACATTCACTGACAACATTCACTGACTGACAACATTCACTCACTGACAACATTCACTGACAACATTCACTCACTGACAACATTCACTGACAACATTCACTGACTGACAACATTCACTCACTGACAACATTCACTGACAACATTCGCTCACTGACAACATTCACTGACAACATTCGCTCACTGACAACATTCACTGACTACATTCACTCTCTGACAACATTCACTCACTGACAACATTCACTCACTGACATCATTCACTGACAACATTCACTCACTGACAACATTCACTGACAACATTCACTGACTGACAACATTCACTGACTGACAACATTCACTGACAACATTCACTCACTGACAACATTCACTGACAACATTCGCTCACTGACAACATTCACTGACAACATTCACTCTCTGACAACATTCACTCACTGACAACATTCACTGACAACATTCACTCACTGACAACATTCACTGACAACATTCACTCACTGACAACATTCACTCACTGACAACATTCACTGACAACATTCACTGACTGACAACATTCACTTACAACATTCACTGACTGACAACATTCACTCACTGACAACATTCACTGACAACATTCACTCACTGACAACATTCACTGACAACATTCGCTCACTGACAACATTCACTGACAACATTCACTCTCTGACAACATTCACTCACTGACAACATTCACTCACTGACAACATTCACTGACAACATTCGCTCACTGACAACATTCACTGACAACATTCACTCTCTGACAACATTCACTCACTGACAACATTCACTCACTGACAACATTCACTGGCAACATTCACTCACTGACAACATTCACTGACAACATTCACTGACTGACAACATTCACTCACTGACAACATTCACTGACAACATTCACTCTCTGACAACATTCGCTCACTGACAACATTCACTGACAACATTCACTCTCTGACAACATTCACTCACTGACAACATTCACTCACTGACAACATTCACTGACAACATTCGCTCACTGACAACATTCACTGACAACATTCACTCTCTGACAACATTCACTCACTGACAACATTCACTGACAACATTCACTCACTGACAACATTCACTGACAACATTCACTCACTGACAACATTCACTGACAACATTCACTCACTGACAACATTCACTGACAACATTCACTCACTGACAACATTCACTCACTGACAACATTCACTGACAACATTCACTCACTGACAACATTCACTGACAACATTCACTCACTGACAACATTCACTGACAACATTCGCTCACTGACAACATTCACTGACAACATTCACTCTCTGACAACATTCACTCACTGACAACATTCACTGACAACATTCACTGACTGACAACATTCACTCACTGACAACATTCACTGACAACATTCACTCTCTGACAACATTCACTCACTGACAACATTCACTCACTGACAACATTCACTGACAACATTCACTCACTGACAACATTCACTGACAACATTCGCTCACTGACAACATTCACTGACAACATTCACTCTCTGACAACATTCACTCACTGACAACATTCACTCACTGACAACATTCACTGACAACATTCACTCACTGACAACATTCACTGACAACATTCACTCACTGACAACATTCACTGACAACATTCACTGACTGACAACATTCACTCACTGACAACATTCACTGACAACATTCACTGACTGACAACATTCACTCACTGACAACATTCACTGACAACATTCACTCACTGACAACATTCACTGACAACATTCACTCACTGACAACATTCACTGACAACATTCGCTCACTGACAACATTCACTGACAACATTCACTCTCTGACAACATTCACTCACTGACAACATTCACTCACTGACAACATTCACTGACAACATTCACTGACTGACTACATTCACTCACTGACAACATTCACTGACAACATTCACTCAAAGACAACATTCACTGACAACATTCACTCACTGACAACATTCACTGACAACATTCGCTCTCTGACAACATTCACTGACAACATTCACTCACTGACAACATTCACTCACTGACAACATTCACTGACAACATTCACTCACTGACAACATTCACTGACAACATTCGCTCACTGACAACATTCAATCTCTGACAACATTCACTCACTGACAACATTCACTGACAACATTCGCTCACTGACAACATTCACTGACAACATTCACTCTCTGACAACATTCACTCACTGACAACATTCACTCACTGACAACATTCACTGACAACATTCACTCACTGACAACATTCACTGACAACATTCACTCACTGACAACATTCACTGACAACATTCGCTCACTGACAACATTCACTGACAACATTCACTCTCTGACAACATTCACTCACTGACAACATTCACTGACAACATTCACTCACTGACAACATTCACTGACAACATTCACTCACTGACAACATTCACTGACAACATTCGCTCACTGACAACATTCACTGACAACATTCACTCTCTGACAACATTCACTCACTGAAAACATTCACTCACTGACAACATTCACTGACAACATTCACTCACTGACAACATTCACTGACAACATTCACTGACTGACAACATTCACTCACTGACAACATTCACTGACAACATTCACTCACTGACAACATTCACTGACAACATTCACTCACTGACAACATTCACTGACAACATCCACTGACTGACAACATTCACTCACTGACAACATTCACTGACAACATTCACTCACTGACAACATTCACTGACAACATTCACTCACTGACAACATTCACTGACAACATTCGCTCACTGACAACATTCACTGACAACATTCACTCTCTGAAAACATTCACTCACTGACAACATTCACTGACAACATTCACTCACTGACAACATTCACTGACAACATTCACTGACTGACAACATTCACTCACTGACAACATTCACTGATAACATTCACTCACTGACAACATTCACTGACAACATTCGCTCACTGACAACATTCACTGACAACATTCACTCTCTGACAACATTCACTCACTGACAACATTCACTCACTGACAACATTCACTGACAACATTCACTGACTGACAACATTCACTCACTGACAACATTCACTGACAACATTCACTCACTGACAACATTCACTGACAACATTCACTCACTGACAACATTCACTGACAACATTCACTCACTGACAACATTCACTGACAACATTCGCTCACTGACAACATTCACTGACAACATTCACTCTCTGACAACATTCACTCACTGACAACATTCACTGACAACATTCACTCACTGACAACATTCACTGACAACATTCACTCACTGACAACATTCACTGACAACATTCGCTCACTGACAACATTCACTGACAACATTCACTCTCTGACAACATTCACTCACTGACAACATTCACTGACAACATTCACTGACTGACAACATTCACTCACTGACAACATTCACTGACAACATTCACTGTCTGACAACATTCACTCACTGACAACATTCACTGACAACATTCACTCACTGACAACATTCACTGACAACATTCGCTCACTGACAACATTCACTGACAACATTCACTCTCTGACAACATTCACTCACTGACAACATTCACTCACTGACAACATTCACTGACAACATTCACTCACTGACAACATTCACTGACAACATTCACTCACTGACAACATTCACTGACAACATTCACTCACTGACAACATTCACTGACAACATTCACTCACTGACAACATTCACTCACTGACAACATTCACTCACTGACAACATTCACTGACAACATTCACTCACTGACAACATTCACTGACAACATTCACTGACTGACTACATTCACTCACTGACAACATTCACTGACAACATTCACTCAAAGACAACATTCACTGACAACATTCACTCACTGACAACATTCACTGACAACATTCGCTCTCTGACAACATTCACTGACAACATTCACTCTCTGACAACATTCACTCACTGACAACATTCACTCACTGACAACATTCACTGACAACATTCACTCACTGACAACATTCACTGACAACATTCGCTCACTGACAACATTCACTGACAACATTCAATCTCTGACAACATTCACTCACTGACAACATTCACTGACAACATTCACTCACTGACAACATTCACTGACAACATTCACTGACTGACAACATTCACTCACTGACAACATTCACTGACAACATTCACTCACTGACAACATTCACTGACAACATTCACTGACTGACAACATTCACTCACTGACAACATTCACTGACAACATTCGCTCACTGACAACATTCACTGACAACATTCGCTCACTGACAACATTCACTGACTACATTCACTCTCTGACAACATTCACTCACTGACAACATTCACTCACTGACATCATTCACTGACAACATTCACTCACTGACAACATTCACTGACAACATTCACTGACTGACAACATTCACTGACTGACAACATTCACTGACAACATTCACTCACTGACAACATTCACTGACAACATTCGCTCACTGACAACATTCACTGACAACATTCACTCTCTGACAACATTCACTCACTGACAACATTCACTGACAACATTCACTCACTGACAACATTCACTGACAACATTCACTCACTGACAACATTCACTCACTGACAACATTCACTGACAACATTCACTGACTGACAACATTCACTTACAACATTCACTGACTGACAACATTCACTCACTGACAACATTCACTGACAACATTCACTCACTGACAACATTCACTGACAACATTCGCTCACTGACAACATTCACTGACAACATTCACTCTCTGACAACATTCACTCACTGACAACATTCACTCACTGACAACATTCACTGACAACATTCGCTCACTGACAACATTCACTGACAACATTCACTCTCTGACAACATTCACTCACTGACAACATTCACTCACTGACAACATTCACTGGCAACATTCACTCACTGACAACATTCACTGACAACATTCACTGACTGACAACATTCACTCACTGACAACATTCACTGACAACATTCACTCTCTGACAACATTCGCTCACTGACAACATTCACTGACAACATTCACTCTCTGACAACATTCACTCACTGACAACATTCACTCACTGACAACATTCACTGACAACATTCACTGACTGACAACATTCACTCACTGACAACATTCACTGACAACATTCACTCACTGACAACATTCACTGACAACATTCACTCACTGACAACATTCACTGACAACATTCACTCACTGACAACATTCACTGACAACATTCACTGACTGACAACATGCACTCACTGACAACATTCACTGACAACATTCACTCACTGACAACATTCATTGACAACATTCGCTCACTGACAACATTCACTGACAACATTCACTCTCTGACAACATTCACTCACTGACAACATTCACTCACTGACATCATTCACTGACAACATTCACTCACTGACAACATTCACTGACAACATTCACTGACTGACAACATTCACTCACTGACAACATTCACTGACAACATTCACTCACTGACAACATTCACTGACAACATTCGCTCACTGACAACATTCACTGACAACATTCACTCTCTGACAACATTCACTCACTGACAACATTCACTGACAACATTCACTCACTGACAACATTCACTGACAACATTCACTCACTGACAACATTCACTGACTGACAACATTCACTTACAACATTCACTGACTGACAACATTCACTCGCTGACAACATTCACTGACAACATTCACTCACTGACAACATTCACTGACAACATTCGCTCACTGACAACATTCACTGACAACATTCACTCTCTGACAACATTCACTCACTGACAACATTCACTGACAACATTCACTCACTGACAACATTCACTGACAACATTCGCTCACTGACAACATTCACTGACAACATTCACTCACTGACAACATTCACTGACAACATTCACTCTCTGACAACATTCACTCACTGACAACATTCACTGACAACATTCTCTGACAACATTCACTGACTGACAACATTCACTCACTGACAACATTCACTGACAACATTCACTCACTGACAACATTCACTGACAACATTCGCTCACTGACAACATTCACTGACAACATTCACTCTCTGACAACATTCACTCACTGACAACATTCACTCACTGACAACATTCACTGGCAACATTCACTCACTGACAACATTCACTGACAACATTCACTGACTGACAACATTCACTCACTGACAACATTCACTGACAACATTCACTCACTGACAACATTCACTGACAACATTCGCTCACTGACAACATTCACTGACAACATTCACTCTCTGACAACATTCACTCACTGACAACATTCACTCACTGACAACATTCACTGACAACATTCACTGACTGACAACATTCACTCACTGACAACATTCACTGACAACATTCACTCACTGACAACATTCACTGACAACATTCACTCACTGACAACATTCACTGACAACATTCACTCTCTGACAACATTCACTCACTGACAACATTCACTGACAACATTCACTCACTGACAACATTCACTGACAACATTCACTCACTGACAACATTCACTGACAACATTCGCTCACTGACAACATTCACTGACAACATTCACTCTCTGACAACATTCACTCACTGACAACATTCACTCACTGACAACATTCACTGACAACATTCACTGACTGACAACATTCACTCACTGACAACATTCACTGACAACATTCACTCTCTGACAACATTCACTCACTGACAACATTCACTCACTGACAACATTCACTGACAACATTCACTCACTGACAACATTCACTGACAACATTCGCTCACTGACAACATTCACTGACAACATTCACTCTCTGACAACATTCACTCACTGACAACATTCACTGACAACATTCACTCACTGACAACATTCACTGACAACATTCACTCACTGACAACATTCACTCACTGACAACATTCACTGACAACATTCACTCACTGACAACATTCACTGACAACATTCACTCACTGACAACATTCACTGACAACATTCGCTCACTGACAACATTCACTGACAACATTCACTCTCTGACAACATTCACTCACTGACAACTTTCACTGACAACATTCACTGACTGACAACATTCACTCACTGACAACATTCACTGACAACATTCACTCTCTGACAACATTCACTCACTGACAACATTCACTCACTGACAACATTCACTGACAACATTCACTCACTGACAACATTCACTGACAACATTCGCTCACTGACAACATTCACTGACAACATTCACTCTCTGACAACATTCACTCACTGACAACATTCACTCACTGACAACATTCACTGACAACATTCACTCACTGACAACATTCACTGACAACATTCACTCACTGACAACATTCACTGACAACATTCACTGACTGACAACATTCACTCACTGACAACATTCACTGACAACATTCACTGACTGACAACATTCACTCACTGACAACATTCACTGACAACATTCACTCACTGACAACATTCACTGACAACATTCGCTCACTGACAAAATTCACTGACAACATTCACTCTCTGACAACATTCACTCACTGACAACATTCACTCACTGACAACATTCACTGGCAACATTCACTCACTGACAACATTCACTGACAACATTCACTGACTGACAACATTCACTCACTGACAACATTCACTGACAACATTCACTCACTGACAACATTCACTGACAACATTCGCTCACTGACAACATTCACTGACAACATTCACTCTCTGACAACATTCACTCACTGACAACATTCACTCACTGACAACATTCACTGACAACATTCACTCACTGACAACATTCACTGACAACATTCACTCACTGACAACATTCACTGACAACATTCACTCACTGACAACATTCACTGACAACATTCGCTCACTGACAACATTCACTGACAACATTCACTCTCTGACAACATTCACTGACAACATTCACTCTCTGACAACATTCACTCACTGACAACATTCACTCACTGACAACATTCACTGGCAACATTCACTCACTGACAACATTCACTGACAACATTCACTGACTGACAACATTCACTCACTGACAACATTCACTGACAACATTCACTCACTGACAACATTCACTGACAACATTCGCTCACTGACAACATTCACTGACAACATTCACTCTCTGACAACATTCACTCACTGACAACATTCACTCACTGACAACATTCACTGACAACATTCACTGACTGACAACATTCACTCACTGACAACATTCACTGACAACATTCACTCACTGACAACATTCACTGACAACATTCACTCACTGACAACATTCACTGACAACATTCACTCACTGACAACATTCACTGACAACATTCACTCTCTGACAACATTCACTCACTGACAACATTCACTGACAACATTCACTCACTGACAACATTCACTGACAACATTCGCTCACTGACAACATTCACTGACAACATTCACTCTCTGACAACATTCACTCACTGACAACATTCACTCACTGACAACATTCACTGACAACATTCACTCACTGACAACATTCACTCACTGACAACATTCACTGACAACATTCACTCTCTGACAACATTCACTCACTGACAACATTCACTGACAACATTCACTCACTGACAACATTCACTGACAACATTCACTCACTGACAACATTCACTGACAACATTCGCTCACTGACAACATTCACTGACAACATTCACTCTCTGACAACATTCACTCACTGACAACATTCACTCACTGACAACATTCACTGACAACATTCACTCACTGACAACATTCACTGACAACATTCACTCACTGACAACATTCACTCACTGACAACATTCACTGACAACATTCACTCACTGACAACATTCACTGACAACATTCGCTCACTGACAACATTCACTGACAACATTCACACTCTGACAACATTCACTCACTGACAACATTCACTGACAACATTCACTCACTGACAACATTCACTCACTGACAACATTCACTCACTGACAACATTCACTGACAACATTCACTCACTGACAACATTCACTGACAACATTCACTCACTGACAACATTCACTCACTGACAACATTCACTGACAACATTCGCTCACTGACAACATTCACTGACAACATTCACTCACTGACAACATTCACTGACAACATTCACTGACTGACAACATTCACTCACTGACAACATTCACTGACAACATTCACTCACTGACAACATTCACTGACAACATTCACTCACTGACAACATTCACTGACAACATTCGCTCACTGACAACATTCACTGACAACATTCACTCTCTGACAACATTCACTCACTGACAACATTCACTGACAACATTCACTCACTGACAACATTCAATCACTGACAACATTCACTGACAACATTCACTCACTGACAACATTCACTGACAACATTCACTCACTGACAACATTCACTGACAACATTCACTCTCTGACAACATTCACTCTCTGACAACATTCACTCACTGACAACATTCACTCACTGACAACATTCACTGACAACATTCACTCACTGACAACATTCACTGACAACATTCGCTCACTGACAACATTCACTGACAACATTCACTCTCTGACAACATTCACTCACTGACAACATTCACTCACTGACAACATTCACTGACAACATTCACTCACTGACAACATTCACTGACTGACAACATTCACTCACTGACAACATTCACTGACAACATTAACTCACTGACAACATTCACTGACAACATTCACTCACTGACAACATTCACTGACAACATTCACTGACTGACAACATTCACTCACTGACAACATTCACTGACAACATTCACTCACTGACAACATTCACTGACAACATTCACTCACTGACAACATTCACTGACAACATTCACTGACTGACAACATTCACTCACTGACAACATTCACTGACAACATTCACTCACTGACAACATTCACTGACAACATTCCCTCACTGACAACATTCACTCACTGACAACATTCACTGACAACATTCACTCACTGACAACATTCACTGACAACATTCACTCACTGACAACATTCACTGACAACATTCGCTCACTGACAACATTCACTGACAACATTCACTCTCTGACAACATTCACTCACTGACAACATTCACTCACTGACAACATTCACTGACTGACAACATTCACTCACTGACAACATTCACTGACAACATTCACTCTCTGACAACATTCACTCACTGACAACATTCACTCACTGACAACATTCACTGACAACATTCACTCACTGACAACATTCACTGACAACATTCGCTCACTGACAACATTCACTGACAACATTCACTCTCTGACAACATTCACTCACTGACAACAATCACTGACAACATTCACTCTCTGACAACATTCACTCACTGACAACATTCACTCACTGACAACATTCACTGACAACATTCACTCACTGACAACATTCACTGACAACATTCGCTCACTGACAACATTCACTGACTGACAACATTCACTCACTGACAACATTCACTGACAACATTCACTCACTGACAACATTCACTGACAACATTCACTCACTGACAACATTAACTGACAACATTCACTGACTGACAACATTCACTCACTGACAACATTCACTGACAACATTCACTCACTGACAACATTCACTGACAACATTCACTCACTGACAACATTCACTGACAACATTCGCTCACTGACAACATTCACTGACAACATTCACTCTCTGACAACATTCACTCACTGACAACATTCACTCACTGACATCATTCACTGACAACATTCACTGACAACATTCACTGACAACATTCACTGACTGACAACATTCACTCACTGACAACATTCACTGACAACATTCACTCACTGACAACATTCACTCACTGACAACATTCACTGACAACATTCACTGACTGACAACATTCACTTACAACATTCACTGACTGACAACATTCACTCACTGACAACATTCACTGACAACATTCACTCACTGACAACATTCACTGACAACATTCGCTCACTGACAACATTCACTGACAACATTCACTCTCTGACAACATTCACTCACTGACAACATTCACTGACAACATTCGCTCACTGACAACATTCACTGACAACATTCACTCTCTGACAACATTCACTCACTGACAACATTCACTCACTGACAACATTCACTGGCAACATTCACTCACTGACAACATTCACTGACAACATTCACTGACTGACAACATTCACTCACTGACAACATTCACTGACAACATTCACTCACTGACAACATTCACTGACAACATTCGCTCACTGACAACATTCACTCTCTGACAACATTCACTCACTGACAACATTCACTGACAACATTCACTCACTGACAACATTCACTGACAACATTCACTCACTGACAACATTCACTGACAACATTCACTCACTGACAACATTCACTGACAACATTCACTGACTGACAACATTCACTCACTGACAACATTCACTGACAACATTCACTCACTGACAACATTCACTGACAACATTCACTCACTGACAACATTCACTGACAACATCCACTGACTGACAACATTCACTCACTGACAACATTCACTGACAACATTCACTCACTGACAACATTCACTGACAACATTCACTCACTGACAACATTCACTGACAACATTCGCTCACTGACAACATTCACTGACAACATTCACTCTCTGAAAACATTCACTCACTGACAACATTCACTGACAACATTCACTCACTGACAACATTCACTGACAACATTCGCTCACTGACAACATTCACTGACAACATTCACTCTCTGACAACATTCACTCACTGACAACATACACTCACTGACAACATTCACTGACAACATTCACTGACTGACAACATTCACTCACTGACAACATTCACTGACAACATTCACTCACTGACAACATTCACTGACAACATTCACTCACTGACAACATTCACTGACAACATTCGCTCACTGACAACATTCACTGACAACATTCACTCTCTGACAACATTCACTCACTGACAACATTCACTGACAACATTCACTCACTGACAACATTCACTGACAACATTCACTCACTGACAACATTCACTGACAACATTCGCTCACTGACAACATTCACTGACAACATTCACTCTCTGACAACATTCACTCACTGACAACATTCACTGACAACATTCACTGACTGACAACATTCACTCCCTGACAACATTCACTGACAACATTCACTCTCTGACAACATTCACTCACTGACAACATTCACTCACTGACAACATTCACTGACAACATTCACTCACTGACAACATTCACTGACAACATTCGCTCACTGACAACATTCACTGACAACATTCACTCTCTGACAACATTCACTCACTGACAACATTCACTCACTGACAACATTCACTGACAACATTCACTCACTGACAACATTCACTGACAACATTCACTGACTGACTACATTCACTCACTGACAACATTCACTGACAACATTCACTCAAAGACAACATTCACTGACAACATTCACTCACTGACAACATTCACTGACAACATTCGCTCTCTGACAACATTCACTGACAACATTCACTCTCTGACAACATTCACTCACTGACAACATTCACTCACTGACAACATTCACTGACAACATTCACTGACTGACAACATTCACTCACTGACAACATTCACTGACAACATTCACTCACTGACAACATTCACTGACAACATTCGCTCACTGACAACATTCACTGACAACATTCACTCTCTGACAACATTCACTCACTGACAACATTCACTGACAACATTCACTCACTGACAACATTCACTGACAACATTCACTCACTGACAACATTCACTGACAACATTCGCTCACTGACAACATTCACTGACAACATTCACTCTCTGACAACATTCACTCACTGACAACATTCACTGACAACATTCACTGACTGACTACATTCACTCACTGACAACATTCACTGACAACATTCACTCACTGACAACATTCACTGACAACATTCGCTCTCTGACAACATTCACTGACAACATTCACTCTCTGACAACATTCACTCACTGACAACATTCACTCACTGACAACATTTACTGACAACATTCACTGACTGACAACATTCACTCACTGACAACATTCACTGACAACATTCACTCACTGACAACATTCACTGACAACATTCGCTCACTGACAACATTCACTCTCTGACAACATTCACTCACTGACAACATTCACTCACTGACAACATTCACTGACTGACAACATTCACTGACTGACAACATTCACTGACAACATTCACTCACTGACAACATTCACTGACAACATTCACTCACTGACAACATTCACTGACAACATTCGCTCACTGACAACATTCACTGACAACATTCACTGACTGACAACATTCACTCACTGACAACATTCACTGACAACATTCACTCACTGACAACATTCACTGACAACATTCTCTGACAACATTCACTGACTGACAACATTCACTCACTGACAACATTCACTGACAACATTCACTCACTGACAACATTCACTGACAACATTCGCTCACTGACAACATTCACTGACAACATTCACTCTCTGACAACATTCACTCACTGACAACATTCACTCACTGACAACATTCACTGACAACATTCACTCACTGACAACATTCACTGACAACATTCACTCACTGACAACATTCACTGACAACATTCACTCACTGACAACATTCACTGACAACATTCACTCACTGACAACATTCACTCACTGACAACATTCACTCACTGACAACATTCACTGACAACATTCACTGACAACATTCACTGACTGACTACATTCACTCACTGACAACATTCACTGACAACATTCACTCAAAGACAACATTCACTGACAACATTCACTCACTGACAACATTCACTCACTGACAACATTCACTCACTGACAACATTCACTGACAACATTCACTGACAACATTCACTGACTGACTACATTCACTCACTGACAACATTCACTGACAACATTCACTCAAAGACAACATTCACTGACAACATTCACTCACTGACAACATTCACTGACAACATTCGCTCTCTGACAACATTCACTGACAACATTCACTCTCTGACAACATTCACTCACTGACAACATTCACTCACTGACAACATTCACTGACAACATTCACTCACTGACAACATTCACTGACAACATTCGCTCACTGACAACATTCACTGACAACATTCAATCTCTGACAACATTCACTCACTGACAACATTCACTGACAACATTCACTCACTGACAACATTCACTGACAACATTCACTGACTGACAACATTCACTCACTGACAACATTCACTGACAACATTCACTCACTGACAACATTCACTGACAACATTCACTGACTGACAACATTCACTCACTGACAACATTCACTGACAACATTCGCTCACTGACAACATTCACTGACAACATTCGCTCACTGACAACATTCACTGACTACATTCACTCTCTGACAACATTCACTCACTGACAACATTCACTCACTGACATCATTCACTGACAACATTCACTCACTGACAACATTCACTGACAACATTCACTGACTGACAACATTCACTGACTGACAACATTCACTGACAACATTCACTCACTGACAACATTCACTGACAACATTCGCTCACTGACAACATTCACTGACAACATTCACTCTCTGACAACATTCACTCACTGACAACATTCACTGACAACATTCACTCACTGACAACATTCACTGACAACATTCACTCACTGACAACATTCACTCACTGACAACATTCACTGACAACATTCACTGACTGACAACATTCACTTACAACATTCACTGACTGACAACATTCACTCACTGACAACATTCACTGACAACATTCACTCACTGACAACATTCACTGACAACATTCGCTCACTGACAACATTCACTGACAACATTCACTCTCTGACAACATTCACTCACTGACAACATTCACTCACTGACAACATTCACTGACAACATTCGCTCACTGACAACATTCACTGACAACATTCACTCTCTGACAACATTCACTCACTGACAACATTCACTCACTGACAACATTCACTGGCAACATTCACTCACTGACAACATTCACTGACAACATTCACTGACTGACAACATTCACTCACTGACAACATTCACTGACAACATTCACTCTCTGACAACATTCGCTCACTGACAACATTCACTGACAACATTCACTCTCTGACAACATTCACTCACTGACAACATTCACTCACTGACAACATTCACTGACAACATTCACTGACTGACAACATTCACTCACTGACAACATTCACTGACAACATTCACTCACTGACAACATTCACTGACAACATTCACTCACTGACAACATTCACTGACAACATTCACTCACTGACAACATTCACTGACAACATTCACTGACTGACAACATGCACTCACTGACAACATTCACTGACAACATTCACTCACTGACAACATTCATTGACAACATTCGCTCACTGACAACATTCACTGACAACATTCACTCTCTGACAACATTCACTCACTGACAACATTCACTCACTGACATCATTCACTGACAACATTCACTCACTGACAACATTCACTGACAACATTCACTGACTGACAACATTCACTCACTGACAACATTCACTGACAACATTCACTCACTGACAACATTCACTGACAACATTCGCTCACTGACAACATTCACTGACAACATTCACTCTCTGACAACATTCACTCACTGACAACATTCACTGACAACATTCACTCACTGACAACATTCACTGACAACATTCACTCACTGACAACATTCACTGACTGACAACATTCACTTACAACATTCACTGACTGACAACATTCACTCGCTGACAACATTCACTGACAACATTCACTCACTGACAACATTCACTGACAACATTCGCTCACTGACAACATTCACTGACAACATTCACTCTCTGACAACATTCACTCACTGACAACATTCACTGACAACATTCACTCACTGACAACATTCACTGACAACATTCGCTCACTGACAACATTCACTGACAACATTCACTCACTGACAACATTCACTGACAACATTCACTCTCTGACAACATTCACTCACTGACAACATTCACTGACAACATTCTCTGACAACATTCACTGACTGACAACATTCACTCACTGACAACATTCACTGACAACATTCACTCACTGACAACATTCACTGACAACATTCGCTCACTGACAACATTCACTGACAACATTCACTCTCTGACAACATTCACTCACTGACAACATTCACTCACTGACAACATTCACTGGCAACATTCACTCACTGACAACATTCACTGACAACATTCACTGACTGACAACATTCACTCACTGACAACATTCACTGACAACATTCACTCACTGACAACATTCACTGACAACATTCGCTCACTGACAACATTCACTGACAACATTCACTCTCTGACAACATTCACTCACTGACAACATTCACTCACTGACAACATTCACTGACAACATTCACTGACTGACAACATTCACTCACTGACAACATTCACTGACAACATTCACTCACTGACAACATTCACTGACAACATTCACTCACTGACAACATTCACTGACAACATTCACTCTCTGACAACATTCACTCACTGACAACATTCACTGACAACATTCACTCACTGACAACATTCACTGACAACATTCACTCACTGACAACATTCACTGACAACATTCGCTCACTGACAACATTCACTGACAACATTCACTCTCTGACAACATTCACTCACTGACAACATTCACTCACTGACAACATTCACTGACAACATTCACTGACTGACAACATTCACTCACTGACAACATTCACTGACAACATTCACTCTCTGACAACATTCACTCACTGACAACATTCACTCACTGACAACATTCACTGACAACATTCACTCACTGACAACATTCACTGACAACATTCGCTCACTGACAACATTCACTGACAACATTCACTCTCTGACAACATTCACTCACTGACAACATTCACTGACAACATTCACTCACTGACAACATTCACTGACAACATTCACTCACTGACAACATTCACTCACTGACAACATTCACTGACAACATTCACTCACTGACAACATTCACTGACAACATTCACTCACTGACAACATTCACTGACAACATTCGCTCACTGACAACATTCACTGACAACATTCACTCTCTGACAACATTCACTCACTGACAACTTTCACTGACAACATTCACTGACTGACAACATTCACTCACTGACAACATTCACTGACAACATTCACTCTCTGACAACATTCACTCACTGACAACATTCACTCACTGACAACATTCACTGACAACATTCACTCACTGACAACATTCACTGACAACATTCGCTCACTGACAACATTCACTGACAACATTCACTCTCTGACAACATTCACTCACTGACAACATTCACTCACTGACAACATTCACTGACAACATTCACTCACTGACAACATTCACTGACAACATTCACTCACTGACAACATTCACTGACAACATTCACTGACTGACAACATTCACTCACTGACAACATTCACTGACAACATTCACTGACTGACAACATTCACTCACTGACAACATTCACTGACAACATTCACTCACTGACAACATTCACTGACAACATTCACTCACTGACAAAATTCACTGACAACATTCGCTCACTGACAACATTCACTGACAACATTCACTCTCTGACAACATTCACTCACTGACAACATTCACTCACTGACAACATTCACTGGCAACATTCACTCACTGACAACATTCACTGACAACATTCACTGACTGACAACATTCACTCACTGACAACATTCACTGACAACATTCACTCACTGACAACATTCACTGACAACATTCGCTCACTGACAACATTCACTGACAACATTCACTCTCTGACAACATTCACTCACTGACAACATTCACTCACTGACAACATTCACTGACAACATTCACTCACTGACAACATTCACTGACAACATTCACTCACTGACAACATTCACTGACAACATTCACTCACTGACAACATTCACTGACAACATTCGCTCACTGACAACATTCACTGACAACATTCACTCTCTGACAACATTCACTGACAACATTCACTCTCTGACAACATTCACTCACTGACAACATTCACTCACTGACAACATTCACTGGCAACATTCACTCACTGACAACATTCACTGACAACATTCACTGACTGACAACATTCACTCACTGACAACATTCACTGACAACATTCACTCACTGACAACATTCACTGACAACATTCGCTCACTGACAACATTCACTGACAACATTCACTCTCTGACAACATTCACTCACTGACAACATTCACTCACTGACAACATTCACTGACAACATTCACTGACTGACAACATTCACTCACTGACAACATTCACTGACAACATTCACTCACTGACAACATTCACTGACAACATTCACTCACTGACAACATTCACTGACAACATTCACTCACTGACAACATTCACTGACAACATTCACTCTCTGACAACATTCACTCACTGACAACATTCACTGACAACATTCACTCACTGACAACATTCACTGACAACATTCGCTCACTGACAACATTCACTGACAACATTCACTCTCTGACAACATTCACTCACTGACAACATTCACTCACTGACAACATTCACTGACAACATTCACTCACTGACAACATTCACTGACAACATTCACTCTCTGACAACATTCACTCACTGACAACATTCACTGACAACATTCACTCACTGACAACATTCACTGACAACATTCACTCACTGACAACATTCACTGACAACATTCGCTCACTGACAACATTCACTGACAACATTCACTCTCTGACAACATTCACTCACTGACAACATTCACTCACTGACAACATTCACTGACAACATTCACTCACTGACAACATTCACTCACTGACAACATTCACTGACAACATTCACTCACTGACAACATTCACTGACAACATTCACTCACTGACAACATTCACTGACAACATTCGCTCACTGACAACATTCACTGACAACATTCACACTCTGACAACATTCACTCACTGACAACATTCACTGACAACATTCACTGACAACATTCACTCACTGACAACATTCACTCACTGACAACATTCACTCACTGACAACATTCACTGACAACATTCACTCACTGACAACATTCACTGACAACATTCACTCACTGACAACATTCACTCACTGACAACATTCACTGACAACATTCGCTCACTGACAACATTCACTGACAACATTCACTCACTGACAACATTCACTGACAACATTCACTGACTGACAACATTCACTCACTGACAACATTCACTGACAACATTCACTCACTGACAACATTCACTGACAACATTCACTCACTGACAACATTCACTGACAACATTCGCTCACTGACAACATTCACTGACAACATTCACTCTCTGACAACATTCACTCACTGACAACATTCACTGACAACATTCACTCACTGACAACATTCAATCACTGACAACATTCACTGACAACATGCACTCACTGACAACATTCACTGACAACATTCACTCACTGACAACATTCACTGACAACATTCGCTCACTGACAACATTCACTGACAACATTCACTCTCTGACAACATTCACTCACTGACAACATTCACTCACTGACAACATTCACTGACAACATTCACTCACTGACAACATTCACTGACAACATTCGCTCACTGACAACATTCACTGACAACATTCACTCTCTGACAACATTCACTCACTGACAACATTCACTCACTGACAACATTCACTGACAACATTCACTCACTGACAACATTCACTGACTGACAACATTCACTCACTGACAACATTCACTGACAACATTAACTCACTGACAACATTCACTGACAACATTCACTCACTGACAACATTCACTGACAACATTCACTGACTGACAACATTCACTCACTGACAACATTCACTGACAACATTCACTCACTGACAACATTCACTGACAACATTCACTCACTGACAACATTCACTGACAACATTCACTGACTGACAACATTCACTCACTGACAACATTCACTGACAACATTCACTCACTGACAACATTCACTGACAACATTCCCTCACTGACAACATTCACTCACTGACAACATTCACTGACAACATTCACTCACTGACAACATTCACTGACAACATTCACTCACTGACAACATTCACTGACAACATTCGCTCACTGACAACATTCACTGACAACATTCACTCTCTGACAACATTCACTCACTGACAACATTCACTCACTGACAACATTCACTGACTGACAACATTCACTCACTGACAACATTCACTGACAACATTCACTCTCTGACAACATTCACTCACTGACAACATTCACTCACTGACAACATTCACTCACTGACAACATTCACTGACAACATTCACTCACTGACAACATTCACTGACAACATTCGCTCACTGACAACATTCACTGACAACATTCACTCTCTGACAACATTCACTCACTGACAACAATCACTGACAACATTCACTCTCTGACAACATTCACTCACTGACAACATTCACTCACTGACAACATTCACTGACAACATTCACTCACTGACAACATTCACTGACAACATTCGCTCACTGACAACATTCACTGACTGACAACATTCACTCACTGACAACATTCACTGACAACATTCACTCACTGACAACATTCACTGACAACATTCACTCACTGACAACATTAACTGACAACATTCACTGACTGACAACATTCACTCACTGACAACATTCACTGACAACATTCACTCACTGACAACATTCACTGACAACATTCACTCACTGACAACATTCACTGACAACATTCGCTCACTGACAACATTCACTGACAACATTCACTCTCTGACAACATTCACTCACTGACAACATTCACTCACTGACATCATTCACTGACAACATTCACTGACAACATTCACTGACAACATTCACTGACTGACAACATTCACTCACTGACAACATTCACTGACAACATTCACTCACTGACAACATTCACTGACTGACAACATTCACTGACAACATTCACTGACTGACAACATTCACTTACAACATTCACTGACTGACAACATTCACTCACTGACAACATTCACTGACAACATTCACTCACTGACAACATTCACTGACAACATTCGCTCACTGACAACATTCACTGACAACATTCACTCTCTGACAACATTCACTCACTGACAACATTCACTGACAACATTCGCTCACTGACAACATTCACTGACAACATTCACTCTCTGACAACATTCACTCACTGACAACATTCACTCACTGACAACATTCACTGGCAACATTCACTCACTGACAACATTCACTGACAACATTCACTGACTGACAACATTCACTCACTGACAACATTCACTGACAACATTCACTCACTGACAACATTCACTGACAACATTCGCTCACTGACAACATTCACTCTCTGACAACATTCACTCACTGACAACATTCACTGACAACATTCACTCACTGACAACATTCACTGACAACATTCACTCACTGACAACATTCACTGACAACATTCACTCACTGACAACATTCACTGACAACATTCACTGACTGACAACATTCACTCACTGACAACATTCACTGACAACATTCACTCACTGACAACATTCACTGACAACATTCACTCACTGACAACATTCACTGACAACATCCACTGACTGACAACATTCACTCACTGACAACATTCACTGACAACATTCACTCACTGACAACATTCACTGACAACATTCACTCACTGACAACATTCACTGACAACATTCGCTCACTGACAACATTCACTGACAACATTCACTCTCTGAAAACATTCACTCACTGACAACATTCACTGACAACATTCACTCACTGACAACATTCACTGACAACATTCGCTCACTGACAACATTCACTGACAACATTCACTCTCTGACAACATTCACTCACTGACAACATACACTCACTGACAACATTCACTGACAACATTCACTGACTGACAACATTCACTCACTGACAACATTCACTGACAACATTCACTCACTGACAACATTCACTGACAACATTCACTCACTGACAACATTCACTGACAACATTCACTCACTGACAACATTCACTGACAACATTCGCTCACTGACAACATTCACTGACAACATTCACTCTCTGACAACATTCACTCACTGACAACATTCACTGACAACATTCACTCACTGACAACATTCACTGACAACATTCACTCACTGACAACATTCACTGACAACATTCGCTCACTGACAACATTCACTGACAACATTCACTCTCTGACAACATTCACTCACTGACAACATTCACTGACAACATTCACTGACTGACAACATTCACTCCCTGACAACATTCACTGACAACATTCACTCTCTGACAACATTCACTCACTGACAACATTCACTCACTGACAACATTCACTGACAACATTCACTCACTGACAACATTCACTGACAACATTCGCTCACTGACAACATTCACTGACAACATTCACTCTCTGACAACATTCACTCACTGACAACATTCACTCACTGACAACATTCACTGACAACATTCACTCACTGACAACATTCACTGACAACATTCACTGACTGACTACATTCACTCACTGACAACATTCACTGACAACATTCACTCAAAGACAACATTCACTGACAACATTCACTCACTGACAACATTCACTGACAACATTCGCTCTCTGACAACATTCACTGACAACATTCACTCTCTGACAACATTCACTCACTGACAACATTCACTCACTGACAACATTCACTGACAACATTCACTGACTGACAACATTCACTCACTGACAACATTCACTGACAACATTCACTCACTGACAACATTCACTGACAACATTCGCTCACTGACAACATTCACTGACAACATTCACTCTCTGACAACATTCACTCACTGACAACATTCACTGACAACATTCACTCACTGACAACATTCACTGACAACATTCACTCACTGACAACATTCACTGACAACATTCGCTCACTGACAACATTCACTGACAACATTCACTCTCTGACAACATTCACTCACTGACAACATTCACTGACAACATTCACTGACTGACTACATTCACTCACTGACAACATTCACTGACAACATTCACTCACTGACAACATTCACTGACAACATTCGCTCTCTGACAACATTCACTGACAACATTCACTCTCTGACAACATTCACTCACTGACAACATTCACTCACTGACAACATTTACTGACAACATTCACTGACTGACAACATTCACTCACTGACAACATTCACTGACAACATTCACTCACTGACAACATTCACTGACAACATTCGCTCACTGACAACATTCACTCTCTGACAACATTCACTCACTGACAACATTCACTCACTGACAACATTCACTGACTGACAACATTCACTGACTGACAACATTCACTGACAACATTCACTCACTGACAACATTCACTGACAACATTCACTCACTGACAACATTCACTGACAACATTCGCTCACTGACAACATTCACTGACAACATTCACTGACTGACAACATTCACTCACTGACAACATTCACTGACAACATTCACTCACTGACAACATTCACTGACAACATTCTCTGACAACATTCACTGACTGACAACATTCACTCACTGACAACATTCACTGACAACATTCACTCACTGACAACATTCACTGACAACATTCGCTCACTGACAACATTCACTGACAACATTCACTCTCTGACAACATTCACTCACTGACAACATTCACTCACTGACAACATTCACTGGCAACATTCACTCACTGACAACATTCACTGACAACATTCACTGACTGACAACATTCACTGACTGACAACATTCACTGACAACATTCACTCACTGACAACATTCACTGACAACATTCGCTCACTGACAACATTCACTGACAATATTCACTCTCTGACAACATTCACTCACTGACAACATTCACTCACTGACAACATTCACTGACAACATTCACTGACTGACAACATTCACTCACTGACAACATTCACTGACAACATTCACTCACTGACAACATTCACTGACAACATTCACTCACTGACAACATTCACTGACAACATTCACTGACAACATTCACTCACTGACAACATTCACTGACAACATTCACTCACTGACAACATTCACTGACAACATTCACTCACTGACAACATTCACTGACAACATTCACTCTCTGACAACATTCACTCACTGACAACATTCACTGACAACATTCACTCACTGACAACATTCACTGACAACATTCACTCACTGACAACATTCACTGACAACATTCGCTCACTGACAACATTCACTGACAACATTCACTCTCTGACAACATTCACTCACTGACAACATTCACTCACTGACAACATTCACTGACAACATTCACTGACTGACAACATTCACTCACTGACAACATTCACTGACAACATTCACTCTCTGACAACATTCACTCACTGACAACATTCACTCACTGACAACATTCACTGACAACATTCACTCACTGACAACATTCACTGACAACATTCGCTCACTGACAACATTCACTGACAACATTCACTCTCTGACAACATTCACTGACAACATTCACTCACTGACAACATTCACTGACAACATTCACTCACTGACAACATTCACTGACAACATTCACTCACTGACAACATTCACTCACTGACAACATTCACTGACAACATTCACTCACTGACAACATTCACTGACAACATTCACTCACTGACAACATTCACTGACAACATTCGCTCACTGACAACATTCACTGACAACATTCACACTCTGACAACATTCACTCACTGACAACATTCACTCACTGACAACATTCACTGACAACATTCACTCACTGACAACATTCACTGACAACATTCACTCACTGACAACATTCACTCACTGACAACATTCACTGACAACATTCGCTCACTGACAACATTCACTGACAACATTCACTCACTGACAACATTCACTGACAACATTCACTGACTGACAACATTCACTCACTGACAACATTCACTGACAACATTCACTCACTGACAACATTCACTGACTGACAACATTCACTCACTGACAACATTCACTGACAACATTAACTCACTGACAACATTCACTGACAACATTCACTCACTGACAACATTCACTGACAACATTCACTGACTGACAACATTCACTCACTGACAACATTCACTGACAACATTCACTCACTGACAACATTCACTGACAACATTCACTCACTGACAACATTCACTGACAACATTCGCTCACTGACAACATTCACTGACAACATTCACTCACTGACAACATTCACTGACAACATTCACTGACTGACAACATTCACTCACTGACAACATTCACTGACAACATTCACTCACTGACAACATTCACTGACAACATTCCCTCACTGACAACATTCACTCACTGACAACATTCACTGACAACATTCACTCACTGACAACATTCACTGACAACATTCACTCACTGACAACATTCACTGACAACATTCGCTCACTGACAACATTCACTGACAACATTCACTCTCTGACAACATTCACTCACTGACAACATTCACTCACTGACAACATTCACTGACTGACAACATTCACTCACTGACAACATTCACTGACAACATTCACTCTCTGACAACATTCACTCACTGACAACATTCACTCACTGACAACATTCACTCACTGACAACATTCACTGACAACATTCACTCACTGACAACATTCACTGACAACATTCGCTCACTGACAACATTCACTGACAACATTCACTCTCTGACAACATTCACTCACTGACAACATTCACTGACAACATTCACTCTCTGACAACATTCACTCACTGACAACATTCACTCACTGACAACATTCACTGACAACATTCACTCACTGACAACATTCACTGACAACATTCGCTCACTGACAACATTCACTGACAACATTCACTGACTGACAACATTCACTCACTGACAACATTCACTGACAACATTCACTCACTGACAACATTCACTGACAACATTCACTCACTGACAACATTCACTGACAACATTCACTCACTGACAACATTCACTCACTGACAACATTCACTGACAACATTCACTCACTGACAACATTCACTGACAACATTCACTCACTGACAACATTCACTGACAACATTCGCTCACTGACAACATTCACTGACAACATTCACTCTCTGACAACATTCACTCACTGACAACATTCACTCACTGACATCATTCACTGACAACATTCACTCACTGACAACATTCACTGACTGACAACATTCACTCACTGACAACATTCACTGACAACATTCACTCACTGACAACATTCACTGACAACATTCACTGACTGACAACATTCACTCACTGACAACATTCACTGACAACATTCACTCACTGACAACATTCACTGACAACATTCACTGACTGACAACATTCACTCACTGACAACATTCACTGACAACATTCACTCACTGACAACATTCACTGACAACATTCGCTCACTGACAACATTCACTGACAACATTCACTCACTGACAACATTCACTCACTGACAACATTCACTGACAACATTCACTCACTGACAACATTCACTGACAACATTCGCTCACTGACAACATTCACTGACAACATTCACTCTCTGACAACATTCACTCACTGACAACATTCACTGACTGACAACATTCACTCACTGACAACATTCACTGACAACATTCACTGACTGACAACATTCACTCACTGACAACATTCACTGACAACATTCACTCACTGACAACATTCACTGACAACATTCACTCACTGACAACATTCACTGACAACATTCACTCTCTGACAACATTCACTCACTGACAACATTCACTCACTGACAACATTCACTGACAACATTCACTCACTGACAACATTCACTGACAACATTCACTGACTGACTACATTCACTCACTGACAACATTCACTGACAACATTCACTCACTGACAACATTCACGGACAACATTCACTCACTGACAACATTCACTGACAACATTCGCTCTCTGACAACATTCACTGACAACATTCACTCTCTGACAACATTCACTCACTGACAACATTCACTCACTGACAACATTCACTGACAACATTCCCTCACTGACAACATTCACTCACTGACAACATTCACTGACAACATTCACTCACTGACAACATTCACTGACAACATTCGCTCACTGACAACATTCACTGACAACATTCACTCTCTGACAACATTCACTCACTGACAACATTCACTCACTGACAACATTCACTGACTGACAACATTCACTCACTGACAACATTCACTGACAACATTCACTCTCTGACAACATTCACTCACTGACAACATTCACTCACTGACAACATTCACTGACAACATTCACTCACTGACAACATTCACTGACAACATTCGCTCACTGACAACATTCACTGACAACATTCACTCTCTGACAACATTCACTCACTGACAACATTCACTGACAACATTCACTGACTGACAACATTCACTCACTGACAACATTCACTGACAACATTCACTCACTGACAACATTCACTGACAACATTCACTGACAACATTCACTGACAACATTCACTCACTGACAACATTCACTGACAACATTCGCTCACTGACAACATTCACTGACAACATTCACTCACTGACAACATTCACTGACAACATTCACTGACTGACAACATTCACTCACTGACAACATTCACTGACAACATTCACTCACTGACAACATTCACTGACAACATTCGCTCACTGACAACATTCACTGACAACATTCACTCTCTGACAACATTCACTCACTGACAACATTCACTCACTGACAACATTCACTGACAACATTCACTGACTGACAACATTCACTGACAACATTCACTCACTGACAACATTCACTCACTGACAACATTCACTGACAACATTCACTCACTGACAACATTCACTGACAACATTCACTCTCTGACAACATTCACTCACTGACAACATTCACTGACAACATTCACTCACTGACAACATTCACTGACAACATTCACTCACTGACAACATTCACTGACAACATTCGCTCACTGACAACATTCACTGACAACATTCACTCTCTGACAACATTCACTCACTGACAACATTCACTCACTGACAACATTCACTGACAACATTCACTCACTGACAACATTCACTCACTGACAACATTCACTGACAACATTCACTCTCTGACAACATTCACTCACTGACAACATTCACTCACTGACAACATTCACTGACAACATTCACTCACTGACAACATTCACTGACAACATTCGCTCACTGACAACATTCACTGACAACATTCACTCTCTGACAACATTCACTCACTGACAACATTCACTCACTGACAACATTCACTGACAACATTCACTCACTGACAACATTCACTGACAACATTCACTCACTGACAACATTCACTCACTGACAACATTCACTGACAACATTCACTCACTGACAACATTCACTGACAACATTCACTCACTGACAACATTCACTGACAACATTCGCTCACTGACAACATTCACTGACAACATTCACTCTCTGACAACATTCACTCACTGACAACATTCACTGACAACATTCACTCACTGACAACATTCACTCACTGACAACATTCACTGACAACATTCACTCACTGACAACATTCACTGACAACATTCACTCACTGACAACATTCACTCACTGACAACATTCACTAACAACATTCGCTCACTGACAACATTCACTGACAACATTCACTCACTGACAACATTCACTGACAACATTCACTGACTGACAACATTCACTCACTGACAACATTCACTGACAACATTCACTCACTGACAACATTCACTGACAACATTCACTCACTGACAACATTCACTGACAACATTCACTCACTGACAACATTCACTGACAACATTCACTCACTGACAACATTCACTGACACCATTCACTCACTGACAACATTCACTGACAACATTCGCTCACTGACAACATTCACTGACAACATTCACTCTCTGACAACATTCACTCACTGACAACATTCACTGACAACATTCACTCACTGACAACATTCACTGACAACATTCACTCACTGACAACATTCACTCACTGACAACATTCACTGACAACATTCACTCACTGACAACATTCACTGACAACATTCACTCACTGACAACATTCACTGACAACATTCGCTCACTGACAACATTCACTGACAACATTCACTCTCTGACAACATTCACTCACTGACAACATTCACTCACTGACAACATTCACTGACAACATTCACTGACTGACAACATTCACTCACTGACAACATTCACTGACAACATTCACTCTCTGACAACATTCACTCACTGACAACATTCACTCACTGACAACATTCACTGACAACATTCACTCACTGACAACATTCACTGACAACATTCGCTCACTGACAACATTCACTGACAACATTCACTCTCTGACAACATTCACTCACTGACAACATTCACTCACTGACAACATTCACTGACAACATTCACTCACTGACAACATTCACTGACAACATTCACTCACTGACAACATTCACTCACTGACAACATTCACTGACAACATTCACTCACTGACAACATTCACTGACAACATTCACTCACTGACAACATTCACTGACAACATTCGCTCACTGACAACATTCACTGACAACATTCACTCTCTGACAACATTCACTCACTGACAACATTCACTGACAACATTCACTCACTGACAACATTCACTCACTGACAACATTCACTGACAACATTCACTCACTGACAACATTCACTGACAACATTCACTCACTGACAACATTCACTCACTGACAACATTCACTGACAACATTCGCTCACTGACAACATTCACTGACAACATTCACTCACTGACAACATTCACTGACAACATTCACTGACTGACAACATTCACTCACTGACAACATTCACTGACAACATTCACTCACTGACAACATTCACTGACAACATTCACTCACTGACAACATTCACTGACAACATTCGCTCACTTACAACATTCACTGACAACATTCACTCTCTGACAACATTCACTCACTGACAACATTCACTGACAACATTCACTCACTGACAACATTCACTGACAACATTCACTCACTGACAACATTCACTCACTGACAACATTCACTGACAACATTCACTCACTGACAACATTCACTGACAACATTCACTCACTGACAACATTCACTGACAACATTCGCTCACTGACAACATTCACTGACAACATTCACTCTCTGACAACATTCACTCACTGACAACATTCACTCACTGACAACATTCACTGACAACATTCACTGACTGACAACATTCACTCACTGACAACATTCACTGACAACATTCACTCACTGACAACATTCACTGACAACATTCGCTCACTGACAACATTCACTGACAACATTCACTCTCTGACAACATTCACTCACTGACAACATTCACTCACTGACAACATTCACTGACAACATTCACTGACAACATTCACTCACTGACAACATTCACTGACAACATTCACTCTCTGACAACATTCACTCACTGACAACATTCACTCACTGACAACATTCACTGACAACATTCACTCACTGACAACATTCACTGACTGACAACATTCACTCACTGACAACATTCACTGACAACATTCACTCACTGACAACATTCACTGACAACATTCACTCACTGACAACATTCACTGACAACATTCACTCACTGACAACATTCACTCACTGACAACATTCACTGACAACATTCACTCACTGACAACATTCACTGACAACATTCGCTCACTGACAACATTCACTGACAACATTCACTCACTGACAACATTCACTGACAACATTCACTGACTGACAACATTCACTCACTGACAACATTCACTGACAACATTCACTCACTGACAACATTCACTGACAACATTCCCTCACTGACAACATTCACTGACAACATTCACTCACTGACAACATTCACTGACAACATTCACTCACTGACAACATTCACTGACAACATTCGCTCACTGACAACATTCACTGACAACATTCACTCTCTGACAACATTCACTCACTGACAACATTCACTCACTGACAACATTCACTGACTGACAACATTCACTCACTGACAACATTCACTGACAACATTCACTCTCTGACAACATTCACTCACTGACAACATTCACTGACAACATTCACTCACTGACAACATTCACTGACAACATTCGCTTACTGACAACATTCACTGACAACATTCACTCTCTGACAACATTCACTCACTGACAACATTCACTGACAACATTCACTGACTGACAACATTCACTCACTGACAACATTCACTGACAACATTCACTCACTGACAACATTCACTGACAACATTCACTGACAACATTCACTGACAACATTCACTCACTGACAACATTCACTGACAACATTCGCTCACTGACAACATTCACTGACAACATTCACTCACTGACAACATTCACTGACAACATTCACTGACTGACAACATTCACTCACTGACAACATTCACTGACAACATTCACTGACTGACAACATTCACTCACTGACAACATTCACTGACAACATTCACTGACAACATTCGCTCACTGACAACATTCACTGACAACATTCACTCTCTGACAACATTCACTCACTGACAACATTCACTCACTGACAACATTCACTGACAACATTCACTGACTGACAACATTCACTCACTGACAACATTCACTGACAACATTCACTCACTGACAACATTCACTCACTGACAACATTCACTGACAACATTCGCTCACTGACAACATTCACTGACAACATTCACTCACTGACAACATTCACTGACAACATTCACTGACTGACAACATTCACTCACTGACAACATTCACTGACAACATTCACTCACTGACAACATTCACTGACAACATTCACTGACAACATTCACTGACAACATTCACTCACTGACAACATTCACTGACAACATTCGCTCACTGACAACATTCACTGACAACATTCACTCACTGACAACATTCACTGACAACATTCACTGACTGACAACATTCACTCACTGACAACATTCACTGACAACATTCACTCACTGACAACATTCACTGACAACATTCGCTCACTGACAACATTCACTGACAACATTCACTCTCTGACAACATTCACTCACTGACAACATTCACTCACTGACAACATTCACTGACAACATTCACTGACTGACAACATTCACTCACTGACAACATTCACTGACAACATTCACTCACTGACAACATTCACTCACTGACAACATTCACTGACAACATTCGCTCACTGACAACATTCACTGACAACATTCACTCTCTGACAACATTCACTGACAACATTCACTGACTGACAACATTCACTCACTGACAACATTCACTGACAACATTCACTCTCTGACAACATTCACTCACTGACAACATTCACTCACTGACAACATTCACTGACAACATTCACTCACTGACAACATTCACTGACAACATTCGCTCACTGACAACATTCACTGACAACATTCACTCTCTGACAACATTCACTCACTGACAACATTCACTCACTGACAACATTCACTGACAACATTCACTCACTGACAATATTCACTGACAACATTCACTCACTGACAACATTCACTGACAACATTCACTCACTGACAACATTCACTCACTGACAACATTCACTGACAACATTCACTCACTGACAACATTCACTGACAACATTCACTCACTGACAACATTCACTGACAACATTCGCTCTCTGACAACATTCACTCACTGACAACATTCACTGACAACATTCACTCACTGACAACATTCACTCACTGACAACATTCACTGACAACATTCACTCACTGACAACATTCACTGACAACATTCGCTCACTGACAACATTCACTCACTGACAACATTCACTGACAACATTCGCTCACTGACAACATTCACTGACAACATTCACTCACTGACAACATTCACTGACAACATTCACTGACTGACAACATTCACTCACTGACAACATTCACTGACAACATTCACTCACTGACAACATTCACTGACAACATTCACTCACTGACAACATTCACTGACAACATTCGCTCACTGACAACATTCACTGACAACATTCACTCTCTGACAACATTCACTCACTGACAACATTCACTGACAACATTCACTGACTGACAACATTCACTCACTGACAACATTCACTGACAACATTCACTCACTGACAACATTCACTGACAACATTCACTGACTGACAACATTCACTCACTGACAACATTCACTGACAACATACACTCACTGACAACATTCACTGACAACATTCACTCACTGACAACATTCACTGACAACATTCGCTCACTGACAACATTCACTGACAACATTCACTCACTGACAACATTCACTGACAACATTCACTGACTGACAACATTCACTCACTGACAACATTCACTGACAACATTCACTCACTGACAACATTCACTGACAACATTCCCTCACTGACAACATTCCCTCACTGACAACATTCACTGACAACATTCACTCACTGACAACATTCACTGACAACATTCACTCACTGACAACATTCACTGACAACATTCGCTCACTGACAACATTCACTGACAACATTCACTCTCTGACAACATTCACTCACTGACAACATTCACTCACTGACAACATTCACTTACAACATTCACTCACTGACAACATTCACTGACAACATTCACTGACTGACAACATTCACTCACTGACAACATTCACTGACAACATTCACTCACTGACAACATTCACTGACAACATTCACTCACTGACAACATTCACTGACAACATTCACTGACTGACAACATTCACTCACTGACAACATTCACTGACAACATTCACTCACTGACAACATTCACTGACAACATTCGCTCACTGACAACATTCACTGACAACATTCACTCTCTGACAACATTCACTCACTGACAACATTCACTCACTGACAACATTCACTGACAACATTCACTGACAACATTCACTCACTGACAACATTCACTGACAACATTCACTCACTGACAACATTCACTGACAACATTCACTGACTGACAACATTCACTCACTGACAACATTCACTGACAACATTCACTCACTGACAACATTCACTGACAACATTCGCTCACTGACAACATTCACTGACAACATTCACTCTCTGACAACATTTACTCACTGACAACATTCACTGACAACATTCACTCACTGACAACATTCACTGACAACATTCACTCACTGACAACATTCACTCACTGACAACATTCACTGACAACATTCACTCACTGACAACATTCACTGACAACATTCACTCACTGACAACATTCACTGACAACATTCGCTCACTGACAACATTCACTGACAACATTCACTCTCTGACAACATTCACTCACTGACAACATTCACTCACTGACAACATTCACTGACAACATTCACTGACTGACAACATTCACTCACTGACAACATTCACTGACAACATTCACTCACTGACAACATTCACTGACAACATTCGCTCACTGACAACATTCACTGACAACATTCACTCTCTGACAACATTCACTCACTGACAACATTCACTCACTGACAACATTCACTGACAACATTCACTGACAACATTCACTCACTGACAACATTCACTGACAACATTCACTCTCTGACAACATTCACTCACTGACAACATTCACTCACTGACAACATTCACTGACAACATTCACTCACTGACAACATTCACTGACAACATTCACTCACTGACAACATTCACTGACAACATTCACTGACTGACAACATTCACTCACTGACAACATTCACTGACAACATTCACTCACTGACAACATTCACTGACAACATTCACTCACTGACAACATTCACTGACAACATTCGCTCACTGACAACATTCACTGACAACATTCACTCACTGACAACATTCACTGACAACATTCACTGACTGACAACATTCACTCACTGACAACATTCACTGACAACATTCACTCACTGACAACATTCACTGACAACATTCCCTCACTGACAACATTCCCTCACTGACAACATTCACTGACAACATTCACTCACTGACAACATTCACTGACAACATTCACTCACTGACAACATTCACTGACAACATTCGCTCACTGACAACATTCACTGACAACATTCACTCACTGACAACATTCACTGACTGACAACATTCACTGACTGACAACATTCACTCACTGACAACATTCACTGACAACATTCACTGACAACATTCACTGACTGACAACATTCACTCACTGACAACATTCACTGACAACATTCACTCACTGACAACATTCACTGACAACATTCACTCACTGACAACATTCACTGACAACATTCACTGACTGACAACATTCACTCACTGACAACATTCACTGACAACATTCACTCACTGACAACATTCACTGACAACATTCGCTCACTGACAACATTCACTGACAACATTCACTCTCTGACAACATTCACTCACTGACAACATTCACTCACTGACAACATTCACTGACAACATTCACTCACTGACAACATTCACTGACAACATTCGCTCACTGACAACATTCACTGACAACATTCACTCACTGACAACATTCACTGACTGACAACATTCACTCACTGACAACATTCACTGACAACATTCACTCACTGACAACATTCACTGACAACATTCGCTCACTGACAACATTCACTGACAACATTCACTCTCTGACAACATTTACTCACTGACAACATTCACTGACAACATTCACTCACTGACAACATTCACTGACAACATTCACTCACTGACAACATTCACTCACTGACAACATTCACTCACTGACAACATTCACTGACAACATTCACTCACTGACAACATTCACTGACAACATTCGCTCACTGACAACATTCACTGACAACATTCACTCTCTGACAACATTCACTCACTGACAACATTCACTCACTGACAACATTCACTGACAACATTCACTGACTGACAACATTCACTCACTGACAACATTCACTGACAACATTCACTCACTGACAACATTCACTGACAACATTCACTCACTGACAACATTCACTGACAACATTCGCTCACTGACAACATTCACTGACAACATTCACTCACTGACAACATTCACTGACAACATTCACTGACTGACAACATTCACTCACTGACAACATTCACTGACAACATTCACTCACTGACAACATTCACTGACAACATTCCCTCACTGACAACATTCCCTCACTGACAACATTCACTGACAACATTCACTCACTGACAACATTCACTGACAACATTCACTCACTGACAACATTCACTGACAACATTCGCTCACTGACAACATTCACTGACAACATTCACTCTCTGACAACATTCACTCACTGACAACATTCACTCACTGACAACATTCACTGACTGACAACATTCACTCACTGACAACATTCACTGACAACATTCACTCTCTGACAACATTCACTCACTGACAACATTCACTCACTGACAACATTCACTGACAACATTCACTCACTGACAACATTCACTGACAACATTCGCTCACTGACAACATTCACTGACAACATTCACTCACTGACAACATTCACTGACAACATTCACTGACTGACAACATTCACTCACTGACAACATTCACTGACAACATTCACTCACTGACAACATTCACTGACAACATTCCCTCACTGACAACATTCACTCACTGACAACATTCACTGACAACATTCACTCACTGACAACATTCACTGACAACATTCACTCACTGACAACATTCACTGACAACATTCGCTCACTGACAACATTCACTGACAACATTCACTCTCTGACAACATTCACTCACTGACAACATTCACTCACTGACAACATTCACTGACTGACAACATTCACTCACTGACAACATTCACTGACAACATTCACTCTCTGACAACATTCACTCACTGACAACATTCACTCACTGACAACATTCACTGACAACATTCACTCACTGACAACATTCACTGACAACATTCGCTCACTGACAACATTCACTGACAACATTCACTCTCTGACAACATTCACTCACTGACAACATTCACTAACAACATTCACTGACTGACAACATTCACTCACTGACAACATTCACTGACAACATTCACTCACTGACAACATTCACTGACAACATTCACTGACAACATTCACTGACAACATTCACTCACTGACAACATTCGCTCACTGACAACATTCACTGACAACATTCACTCACTGACAACATTCACTGACAACATTCACTGACTGACAACATTCACTCACTGACAACATTCACTGACAACATTCACTCACTGACAACATTCACTGACAACATTCGCTCACTGACAACATTCACTGACAACATTCACTCTCTGACAACATTCACTCACTGACAACATTCACTCACTGACAACATTCACTGACAACATTCACTGACTGACAACATTCACTCACTGACAACATTCACTGACAACATTCACTCACTGACAACATTCACTCACTGACAACATTCACTGACAACATTCGCTCACTGACAACATTCACTGACAACATTCGCTCACTGACAACATTCACTGACAACATTCACTCTCTGACAACATTCACTCACTGACAACATTCACTCACTGACAACATTCACTGACAACATTCACTCACTGACAACATTCACTGACAACATTCGCTCACTGACAACATTCACTGACAACATTCACTCTCTGACAACATTCACTCACTGACAACATTCACTCACTGACAACATTCACTGACAACATTCACTCACTGACAACATTCACTGACAACATTCACTCACTGACAACATTCACTTACAACATTCACTCACTGACAACATTCACTGACAACATTCACTCACTGACAACATTCACTGACAACATTCACTGACTGACAACATTCACTGACTGACAACATTCACTGACAACATTCACTCACTGACAACATTCACTGACAACATTCACTGACTGACAACATTCACTCACTGACAATATTCACTGACAACATTCACTCACTGACAACATTCACTGACAACATTCGCTCACTGAAAACATTCACTGACAACATTCACTCACTGACAACATTCACTCACTGACAACATTCACTGACAACATTCACTCACTGACAACATTCACTGACAACATTCTCTGACAACATTCACTGACTGACAACATTCACTCACTGACAACATTCACTGACAACATTCACTCACTGACAACATTCACTGACAACATTCGCTCACTGACAACATTCACTGACAACATTCACTCTCTGACAACATTCACTCACTGACAACATTCACTCACTGACAACATTCACTGGCAACATTCACTCACTGACAACATTCACTGACAACATTCACTGACTGACAACATTCACTCACTGACAACATTCACTGACAACATTCACTCACTGACAACATTCACTGACAACATTCGCTCACTGACAACATTCACTGACAACATTCACTCTCTGACAACATTCACTCACTGACAACATTCAGTCACTGACAACATTCACTGACAACATTCACTGACTGACAACATTCACTCACTGACAACATTCACTGACAACATTCACTCACTGACAACATTCACTGACAACATTCACTCACTGACAACATTCACTGACAACATTCGCTCACTGACAACATTCACTGACAACATTCACTCACTGACAACATTCACTGACAACATTCACTGACTGACAACATTCACTCACTGACAACATTCACTGACAACATTCACTCACTGACAACATTCACTGACAACATTCGCTCACTGACAACATTCACTGACAACATTCACTCTCTGACAACATTCACTCACTGACAACATTCACTCACTGACAACATTCACTGACAACATTCACTGACTGACAACATTCACTCACTGACAACATTCACTGACAACATTCACTCACTGACAACATTCACTCACTGACAACATTCACTGACAACATTCGCTCACTGACAACATTCACTGACAACATTCACTCACTGACAACATTCACTGACAACATTCACTGACTGACAACATTCACTCACTGACAACATTCACTGACAACATTCACTCACTGACAACATTCACTGACAACATTCCCTCACTGACAACATTCACTCACTGACAACATTCACTGACAACATTCACTCACTGACAACATTCACTGACAACATTCACTCACTGACAACATTCACTGACAACATTCGCTCACTGACAACATTCACTGACAACATTCACTCTCTGACAACATTCACTCACTGACAACATTCACTCACTGACAACATTCACTGACTGACAACATTCACTCACTGACAACATTCACTGACAACATTCACTCTCTGACAACATTCACTCACTGACAACATTCACTGACAACATTCACTCACTGACAACATTCACTGACAACATTCGCTCACTGACAACATTCACTGACAACATTCACTCTCTGACAACATTCACTCACTGACAACATTCACTGACAACATTCACTGACTGACAACATTCACTCACTGACAACATTCACTGACAACATTCACTCACTGACAACATTCACTGACAACATTCGCTCACTGACAACATTCACTGACAACATTCACTGACTGACAACATTCACTCACTGACAACATTCACTGACAACATTCACTCACTGACAACATTCACTGACAACATTCGCTCACTGACAACATTCACTGACAACATTCACTCTCTGACAACATTCACTCACTGACAACATTCACTCACTGACAACATTCACTGACAACATTCACTGACTGACAACATTCACTCACTGACAACATTCACTGACAACATTCACTCACTGACAACATTCACTCACTGACAACATTCACTGACAACATTCGCTCACTGACAACATTCACTGACAACATTCACTCTCTGACAACATTCACTCACTGACAACATTCACTGACAACATTCACTCACTGACAACATTCACTGACAACATTCACTCACTGACAACATTCACTGACAACATTCGCTCACTGACAACATTCACTGACAACATTCACTCTCTGACAACATTCACTCACTGACAACATTCACTCACTGACAACATTCACTGACAACATTCACTGACTGACAACATTCACTCACTGACAACATTCACTGACAACATTCACTCTCTGACAACATTCACTCACTGACAACATTCACTCACTGACAACATTCACTGACAACATTCACTCACTGACAACATTCACTGACAACATTCGCTCACTGACAACATTCACTGACAACATTCACTCTCTGACAACATTCATTCACTCACTGACAACATTCACTCACTGACAACATTCACTGACAACATTCACTCACTGACAACATTCACTGACAACATTCACTCACTGACAACATTCACTGACAACATTCCCTCACTGACAACATTCACTCACTGACAACATTCACTGACAACATTCACTCACTGACAACATTCACTGACAACATTCACTCACTGACAACATTCACTGACAACATTCACTCTCTGACAACATTCACTCACTGACAACATTCACTGACAACATTCACTCACTGACAACATTCACTGACAACATTCACTCACTGACAACATTCACTCACTGACAACATTCACTGACAACATTCACTCACTGACAACATTCACTGACAACATTCACTCACTGACAACATTCACTGACAACATTCGCTCACTGACAACATTCACTGACAACATTCACTCTCTGACAACATTCACTCACTGACAACATTCACTCACTGACAACATTCACTGACAACATTCACTGACTGACAACATTCACTCACTGACAACATTCACTGACAACATTCACTCTCTGACAACATTCACTCACTGACAACATTCACTCACTGACAACATTCACTGACAACATTCACTCACTGACAACATTCACTGACAACATTCGCTCACTGACAACATTCACTGACAACATTCACTCTCTGACAACATTCACTCACTGACAACATTCACTCACTGACAACATTCACTGACAACATTCACTCACTGACAACATTCACTGACAACATTCACTCACTGACAACATTCACTCACTGACAACATTCACTGACAACATTCACTCACTGACAACATTCACTGACAACATTCACTCACTGACAACATTCACTGACAACATTCGCTCACTGACAACATTCACTGACAACATTCACTCTCTGACAACATTCACTCACTGACAACATTCACTGACAACATTCACTCACTGACAACATTCACTCACTGACAACATTCACTGACAACATTCACTCACTGACAACATTCACTGACAACATTCACTCACTGACAACATTCACTCACTGACAACATTCACTGACAACATTCGCTCACTGACAACATTCACTGACAACATTCACTCACTGACAACATTCACTGACAACATTCACTGACTGACAACATTCACTCACTGACAACATTCACTGACAACATTCACTCACTGACAACATTCACTGACAACATTCACTCACTGACAACATTCACTGACAACATTCGCTCACTGACAACATTCACTGACAACATTCACTCTCTGACAACATTCACTCACTGACAACATTCACTGACAACATTCACTCACTGACAACATTCACTGACAACATTCACTCACTGACAACATTCACTCACTGACAACATTCACTGACAACATTCACTCACTGACAACATTCACTGACAACATTCACTCACTGACAACATTCACTGACAACATTCGCTCACTGACAACATTCACTGACAACATTCACTCTCTGACAACATTCACTCACTGACAACATTCACTCACTGACAACATTCACTGACAACATTCACTGACTGACAACATTCACTCACTGACAACATTCACTGACAACATTCACTCACTGACAACATTCACTGACAACATTCGCTCACTGACAACATTCACTGACAACATTCACTCTCTGACAACATTCACTCACTGACAACATTCACTCACTGACAACATTCACTGACAACATTCACTGACAACATTCACTCACTGACAACATTCACTGACAACATTCACTCTCTGACAACATTCACTCACTGACAACATTCACTCACTGACAACATTCACTGACAACATTCACTCACTGACAACATTCACTGACTGACAACATTCACTCACTGACAACATTCACTGACAACATTCACTCACTGACAACATTCACTGACAACATTCACTCACTGACAACATTCACTGACAACATTCACTCACTGACAACATTCACTCACTGACAACATTCACTGACAACATTCACTCACTGACAACATTCACTGACAACATTCGCTCACTGACAACATTCACTGACAACATTCACTCACTGACAACATTCACTGACAACATTCACTGACTGACAACATTCACTCACTGACAACATTCACTGACAACATTCACTCACTGACAACATTCACTGACAACATTCCCTCACTGACAACATTCACTGACAACATTCACTCACTGACAACATTCACTGACAACATTCACTCACTGACAACATTCACTGACAACATTCGCTCACTGACAACATTCACTGACAACATTCACTCTCTGACAACATTCACTCACTGACAACATTCACTCACTGACAACATTCACTGACTGACAACATTCACTCACTGACAACATTCACTGACAACATTCACTCTCTGACAACATTCACTCACTGACAACATTCACTGACAACATTCACTCACTGACAACATTCACTGACAACATTCGCTTACTGACAACATTCACTGACAACATTCACTCTCTGACAACATTCACTCACTGACAACATTCACTGACAACATTCACTGACTGACAACATTCACTCACTGACAACATTCACTGACAACATTCACTCACTGACAACATTCACTGACAACATTCACTGACAACATTCACTGACAACATTCACTCACTGACAACATTCACTGACAACATTCGCTCACTGACAACATTCACTGACAACATTCACTCACTGACAACATTCACTGACAACATTCACTGACTGACAACATTCACTCACTGACAACATTCACTGACAACATTCACTGACTGACAACATTCACTCACTGACAACATTCACTGACAACATTCACTGACAACATTCGCTCACTGACAACATTCACTGACAACATTCACTCTCTGACAACATTCACTCACTGACAACATTCACTCACTGACAACATTCACTGACAACATTCACTGACTGACAACATTCACTCACTGACAACATTCACTGACAACATTCACTCACTGACAACATTCACTCACTGACAACATTCACTGACAACATTCGCTCACTGACAACATTCACTGACAACATTCACTCTCTGACAACATTCACTCACTGACAACATTCACTGACAACATTCACTGACTGACAACATTCACTCACTGACAACATTCACTGACAACATTCACTCACTGACAACATTCACTGACAACATTCACTGACAACATTCACTGACAACATTCGCTCACTGACAACATTCACTGACAACATTCACTCACTGACAACATTCACTGACAACATTCACTGACTGACAACATTCACTCACTGACAACATTCACTGACAACATTCACTCACTGACAACATTCACTGACAACATTCGCTCACTGACAACATTCACTGACAACATTCACTCTCTGACAACATTCACTCACTGACAACATTCACTGACAACATTCACTGACTGACAACATTCACTCACTGACAACATTCACTGACAACATTCACTCACTGACAACATTCACTCACTGACAACATTCACTGACAACATTCGCTCACTGACAACATTCACTGACAACATTCACTCTCTGACAACATTCACTGACAACATTCACTGACTGACAACATTCACTCACTGACAACATTCACTGACAACATTCACTCTCTGACAACATTCACTCACTGACAACATTCACTCACTGACAACATTCACTGACAACATTCACTCACTGACAACATTCACTGACAACATTCGCTCACTGACAACATTCACTGACAACATTCACTCTCTGACAACATTCACTCACTGACAACATTCACTCACTGACAACATTCACTGACAACATTCACTCACTGACAATATTCACTGACAACATTCACTCACTGACAACATTCACTGACAACATTCACTCACTGACAACATTCACTCACTGACAACATTCACTGACAACATTCACTCACTGACAACATTCACTGACAACATTCACTCACTGACAACATTCACTGACAACATTCGCTCTCTGACAACATTCACTCACTGACAACATTCACTGACAACATTCACTCACTGACAACATTCACTCACTGACAACATTCACTGACAACATTCACTCACTGACAACATTCACTGACAACATTCGCTCACTGACAACATTCACTCACTGACAACATTCACTGACAACATTCGCTCACTGACAACATTCACTGACAACATTCACTCACTGACAACATTCACTGACAACATTCACTGACTGACAACATTCACTCACTGACAACATTCACTGACAACATTCACTCACTGACAACATTCACTGACAACATTCACTCACTGACAACATTCACTGACAACATTCGCTCACTGACAACATTCACTCTCTGACAACATTCACTCACTGACAACATTCACTGACAACATTCACTGACTGACAACATTCACTCACTGACAACATTCACTGACAACATTCACTCACTGACAACATTCACTGACAACATTCACTGACTGACAACATTCACTCACTGACAACATTCACTGACAACATACACTCACTGACAACATTCACTGACAACATTCACTCACTGACAACATTCACTGACAACATTCGCTCACTGACAACATTCACTGACAACATTCACTCACTGACAACATTCACTGACAACATTCACTGACTGACAACATTCACTCACTGACAACATTCACTGACAACATTCACTCACTGACAACATTCACTGACAACATTCCCTCACTGACAACATTCCCTCACTGACAACATTCACTGACAACATTCACTCACTGACAACATTCACTGACAACATTCACTCACTGACAACATTCACTGACAACATTCGCTCACTGACAACATTCACTGACAACATTCACTCTCTGACAACATTCACTCACTGACAACATTCACTCACTGACAACATTCACTTACAACATTCACTCACTGACAACATTCACTGACAACATTCACTGACTGACAACATTCACTCACTGACAACATTCACTGACAACATTCACTCACTGACAACATTCACTGACAACATTCACTCACTGACAACATTCACTGACAACATTCACTGACTGACAACATTCACTCACTGACAACATTCACTGACAACATTCACTCACTGACAACATTCACTGACAACATTCGCTCACTGACAACATTCACTGACAACATTCACTCTCTGACAACATTCACTCACTGACAACATTCACTCACTGACAACATTCACTGACAACATTCACTCACTGACAACATTCACTAACAACATTCGCTCACTGACAACATTCACTGACAACATTCACTCACTGACAACATTCACTGACAACATTCACTGACTGACAACATTCACTCACTGACAACATTCACTGACAACATTCACTCACTGACAACATTCACTGACAACATTCGCTCACTGACAACATTCACTAACAACATTCACTCTCTGACAACATTTACTCACTGACAACATTCACTGACAACATTCACTCACTGACAACATTCACTGACAACATTCACTCACTGACAACATTCACTCACTGACAACATTCACTGACAACATTCACTCACTGACAACATTCACTGACAACATTCACTCACTGACAACATTCACTGACAACATTCGCTCACTGACAACATTCACTGACAACATTCACTCTCTGACAACATTCACTCACTGACAACATTCACTCACTGACAACATTCACTGACAACATTCACTGACTGACAACATTCACTCACTGACAACATTCACTGACAACATTCACTCACTGACAACATTCACTGACAACATTCGCTCACTGACAACATTCACTGACAACATTCACTCTCTGACAACATTCACTCACTGACAACATTCACTCACTGACAACATTCACTGACAACATTCACTGACAACATTCACTCACTGACAACATTCACTGACAACATTCACTCTCTGACAACATTCACTCACTGACAACATTCACTCACTGACAACATTCACTGACAACATTCACTCACTGACAACATTCACTGACAACATTCACTCACTGACAACATTCACTCACTGACAACATTCACTGACAACATTCACTCACTGACAACATTCACTGACAACATTCACTCACTGACAACATTCACTGACAACATTCGCTCACTGACAACATTCACTGACAACATTCACTCACTGACAACATTCACTGACAACATTCACTGACTGACAACATTCACTCACTGACAACATTCACTGACAACATTCACTCACTGACAACATTCACTGACAACATTCCCTCACTGACAACATTCCCTCACTGACAACATTCACTGACAACATTCACTCACTGACAACATTCACTGACAACATTCACTCACTGACAACATTCACTGACAACATTCACTCTCTGACAACATTCACTCACTGACAACATTCACTCACTGACAACATTCACTGACTGACAACATTCACTCACTGACAACATTCACTGACAACATTCACTGACTGACAACATTCACTCACTGACAACATTCACTGACAACATTCACTCACTGACAACATTCACTGACAACATTCACTCACTGACAACATTCACTGACAACATTCACTGACTGACAACATTCACTCACTGACAACATTCACTGACAACATTCACTCACTGACAACATTCACTGACAACATTCGCTCACTGACAACATTCACTGACAACATTCACTCTCTGACAACATTCACTCACTGACAACATTCACTCACTGACAACATTCACTGACAACATTCACTCACTGACAACATTCACTGACAACATTCGCTCACTGACAACATTCACTGACAACATTCACTCACTGACAACATTCACTGACAACATTCACTGACTGACAACATTCACTCACTGACAACATTCACTGACAACATTCACTCACTGACAACATTCACTGACAACATTCGCTCACTGACAACATTCACTGACAACATTCACTCTCTGACAACATTTACTCACTGACAACATTCACTGACAACATTCACTCACTGACAACATTCACTGACAACATTCACTCACTGACAACATTCACTCACTGACAACATTCACTGACAACATTCACTCACTGACAACATTCACTGACAACATTCACTCACTGACAACATTCACTGACAACATTCGCTCACTGACAACATTCACTGACAACATTCACTCTCTGACAACATTCACTCACTGACAACATTCACTGACAACATTCACTGACTGACAACATTCACTCACTGACAACATTCACTGACAACATTCACTCACTGACAACATTCACTGACAACATTCACTCACTGACAACATTCACTGACAACATTCGCTCACTGACAACATTCACTGACAACATTCACTCACTGACAACATTCACTGACAACATTCACTGACTGACAACATTCACTCACTGACAACATTCACTGACAACATTCACTCACTGACAACATTCACTGACAACATTCCCTCACTGACAACATTCCCTCACTGACAACATTCACTGACAACATTCACTCACTGACAACATTCACTGACAACATTCACTCACTGACAACATTCACTGACAACATTCGCTCACTGACAACATTCACTGACAACATTCACTCTCTGACAACATTCACTCACTGACAACATTCACTCACTGACAACATTCACTGACTGACAACATTCACTCACTGACAACATTCACTGACAACATTCACTCTCTGACAACATTCACTCACTGACAACATTCACTCACTGACAACATTCACTGACAACATTCACTCACTGACAACATTCACTGACAACATTCGCTCACTGACAACATTCACTGACAACATTCACTCACTGACAACATTCACTGACAACATTCACTGACTGACAACATTCACTCACTGACAACATTCACTGACAACATTCACTCACTGACAACATTCACTGACAACATTCCCTCACTGACAACATTCACTCACTGACAACATTCACTGACAACATTCACTCACTGACAACATTCACTGACAACATTCACTCACTGACAACATTCACTGACAACATTCGCTCACTGACAACATTCACTGACAACATTCACTCTCTGACAACATTCACTCACTGACAGCATTCACTCACTGACAACATTCACTGACTGACAACATTCACTCACTGACAACATTCACTGACAACATTCACTCTCTGACAACATTCACTCACTGACAACATTCACTCACTGACAACATTCACTGACAACATTCACTCACTGACAACATTCACTGACAACATTCGCTCACTGACAACATTCACTGACAACATTCACTCTCTGACAACATTCACTCACTGACAACATTCACTAACAACATTCACTGACTGACAACATTCACTCACTGACAACATTCACTGACAACATTCACTCACTGACAACATTCACTGACAACATTCACTGACAACATTCACTGACAACATTCACTCACTGACAACATTCACTGACAACATTCGCTCACTGACAACATTCACTGACAACATTCACTCACTGACAACATTCACTGACAACATTCACTGACTGACAACATTCACTCACTGACAACATTCACTGACAACATTCACTCACTGACAACATTCACTGACAACATTCGCTCACTGACAACATTCACTGACAACATTCACTCTCTGACAACATTCACTCACTGACAACATTCACTCACTGACAACATTCACTGACAACATTCACTGACTGACAACATTCACTCACTGACAACATTCACTGACAACATTCACTCACTGACAACATTCACTGACAACATTCGCTCACTGACAACATTCACTGACAACATTCGCTCACTGACAACATTCACTGACAACATTCACTCTCTGACAACATTCACTCACTGACAACATTCACTCACTGACAACATTCACTGACAACATTCACTCACTGACAACATTCACTGACAACATTCGCTCACTGACAACATTCACTGACAACATTCACTCTCTGACAACATTCACTCACTGACAACATTCACTCACTGACAACATTCACTGACAACATTCACTCACTGACAACATTCACTGACAACATTCACTCACTGACAACATTCACTTACAACATTCACTCACTGACAACATTCACTGACAACATTCACTCACTGACAACATTCACTGACAACATTCACTGACTGACAACATTCACTCACTGACAACATTCACTGACAACATTCACTCACTGACAACATTCACTGACAACATTCACTGACTGACAACATTCACTCACTGACAATATTCACTGACAACATTCACTCACTGACAACATTCACTGACAACATTCGCTCACTGAAAACATTCACTGACAACATTCACTCACTGACAACATTCACTCACTGACAACATTCACTGACAACATTCGCTCACTGACAACATTCACTGACAACATTCACTCACTGACAACATTCACTGACAACATTTACTCACTGACAACATTCACTGACAACATTCACTCTCTGACAACATTCACTGACAACATTCACTGACAACATTCACTCTCTGACAACATTCACTGACAACATTCACTGACAACATTCACTCACTGACAACATTCACTCACTGACAACATTCACTGACAACATTCACTCACTGACAACATTCACTGACAACATTCACTGACAACATTCACTCACTGACAACATTCACTGACAACATTCACTCTCTGACAACATTCACTGACAACATTCACTCACAGATAACATTCACTGACAACATTCACTCACTGACAACATTCACTCACTGACAACATTCACTGACAACATTCACTCTCTGACAACATTCACTGACAACATTCACTGACAACATTCGCTCACTGACAACATTCACTCTCTGACAACATTCACTCACTGACAACATTCACTGACAACATTCACTCACTGACAACATTCACTGACAACATTCACTCACTGACAACATTCACTCACTGACAACATTCACTGACAACATTCACTCACTGACAACATTCACTGACAACATTCACTCTCTGACAACATTCACTCACTGACAACATTCACTCACTGACAACATTCACTGACAACATTCACTCTCTGACAACATTCACTCACTGACAACATTCACTCACTGACAACATTCACTGACAACATTCACTCACTGACAACATTCACTGACAACATTCACTCACTGACAACATTCACTGACAACATTCACTCACTGACAACATTCACTGACAACATTCACTCACTGACAACATTCACTCACTGACAACATTCACTGAAAACATTCACTCACTGACAACATTCACTGACAACATTCACTCTCTGACAACATTCACTGACAACATTCACTCACTGACAACATTCACTGACAACATTCACTCACTGACAACATTCACTGACAACATTCACTCACTGACAACATTCACTGACAACATTCACTCACTGACAACATTCACTCACTGACAACATTCACTGACAACATTCACTCACTGACAACATTCACTGACAACATTTACTCACTGACAACATTCAGTCACTGACAACATTCACAGACAACATTCACTCACTGACAACATTCAGTCACTGACAACATTCACTGACAACATTCACTGACAACATTCACTGACAACATTCACTCACTGACAACATTCACTGACAACATTCACTGACAACATTCACTCACTGACAACATTCACTGACAACATTCAATCTCTGACAACAATCACTGACAACATTCACTCTCTGACAACATTCACTGACAACATTCACTCTCTGACAACATTCACTGACAACATTCACTCACTGACAACATTCACTCACTGACAACATTCACTCTCTGACAACATTCACTGACAACATTCACTCTCTGACAACATTCACTGACAATATTCACTCACTGACAACATTAACTCACTGACAACATTCACTCTCTGACAACATTCACTGACAACATTCACTCACTATCAACATTCACTGACAACATTCACTCTCTGACAACATTCACTGACAACATTCACTGACAACATTCGCTCACTGACAACATTCACTGACAACATTCACTCTCTGACAACATTCGCTGACAACATTCACTCACTGACAACATTCACTGACAACATTCACTCACTGACAACATTCACTGACAACATTTACTCACTGACAACATTCACTGACAACATTCACTCTCTGACAACATTCACTGACAACATTCACTGACAACATTCACTCTCTGACAACATTCACTGACAACATTCACTGACAACATTCACTCACTGACAACATTCACTCTCTGACAACATTCACTCACTGACAACATTCACTCACTGACAACATTCACTGACAACATTCACTCACTGACAACATTCACTCACTGACAACATTCACTGACTGACAACATTCACTCACTGACAACATTCACTGACAACATTCATTCTCTGACAACATTCACTCACTGACAACATTCACTCACTGACAACATTCACTGACAACATTCACTCACTGACAACATTCACTGACAACATTCACTGACTGACAACATTCACTCACTGACAACATTCACTGACAACATTCACTCACTGACAACATTCACTGACAACATTCACTCACTGACAACATTCACTGACAACATTCACTCACTGACAACATTCACTCACTGACAACATTCACTGTCAACATTCACTCACTGACAACATTCACTGACAACATTCACTCACTGACAACATTCACTGACAACATTCGCTCACTGACAACATTCACTGACAACATTCACTCTCTGACAACATTCACTCACTGACAACATTCACTGACAACATTCACTCACTGACAACATTCACTGACAACATTCGCTCACTGACAACATTCACTGACAACATTCACTCACTGACAACATTCACTGACAACATTCGCTCACTGACAACATTCACTCACTGACAACATTCACTGAACACATTCACTCACTGACAACATTCACTGACAACATTCACTGACAACATTCACTCACTGACAACATTCACTGACAACATTCACTCTCTGACAACATTCACTGACAACATTCACTCACTGACAACATTCACTGACAACATTCACTCACTGACAACATTCACTCACTGACAACATTCACTGACAACATTCACTCTCTGACAACATTCACTGACAACATTCACTGACAACATTCGCTCACTGGCAACATTCACTGACAACATTCACTCTCTGACAACATTCACTCACTGACAACATTCACTGACAACATTCACTCACTGACAACATTCACTGACAACATTCACTCACTGACAACATTCACTGACAACATTCACTCACTGACAACATTCACTCACTGACAACATTCACTGACAACATTCACTCACTGACAACATTCACTGACAACATTTACTCACTGACAACATTCAGTCACTGACAACATTCACTGACAACATTCACTCACTGACAACATTCAGTCACTGACAACATTCACTGACAACATTCACTGACAACATTCACTGAAAACATTCACTCACTGACAACATTCACTGACAACATTCACTCTCTGACAACATTCACTGACAACATTCACTCACTGACAACATTCACTGACAACATTCACTCACTGACAACATTCACTGACAACATTCACTCACTGACAACATTCACTGACAACATTCACTCACTGACAACATTCACTCACTGACAACATTCACTGACAACATTCACTCACTGACAACATTCACTGACAACATTTACTCACTGACAACATTCAGTCACTGACAACATTCACTGACAACATTCACTCACTGACAACATTCAGTCACTGACAACATTCACTGACAACATTCACTGACAACATTCACTGACAACATTCACTGACAACATTCACTCACTGACAACATTCACTGACAACATTCAATCTCTGACAACAATCACTGACAACATTCACTCTCTGACAACATTCACTGACAACATTCACTCTCTGACAACATTCACTCACTGACAACATTCACTCTCTGACAACATTCACTGACAACATTCACTCTCTGACAACATTCACTGACAACATTCACTCACTATCAACATTCACTGACAACATTCACTCTCTGACAACATTCACTGACAACATTCACTGACAACATTCGCTCACTGACAACATTCACTGACAACATTCACTCTCTGACAACATTCACTGACAACATTCACTCACTGACAACATTCACTGACAACATTCACTCACTGACAACATTCACTGACAACATTTACTCACTGACAACATTCACTGACAACATTCACTCTCTGACAACATTCACTGACAACATTCACTGACAACATTCACTCTCTGACAACATTCACTGACAACATTCACTGACAACATTCACTCACTGACAACATTCACTCACTGACAACATTCACTGACAACATTCACTCACTGACAACATTCACTGACAACATTCACTGACAACATTCACTCACTGACAACATTCACTGACAACATTCACTCTCTGACAACATTCACTGACAACATTCACTCACAGATAACATTCACTGACAACATTCACTCACTGACAACATTCACTCACTGACAACATTCACTGACAACATTCACTCTCTGACAACATTCACTGACAACATTCACTGACAACATTCACTGACAACATTCGCTCACTGGCAACATTCACTGACAACATTCACTCTCTGACAACATTCACTCACTGACAACATTCACTGACAACATTCACTCACTGACAACATTCACTGACAACATTCACTCACTGACAACATTCACTGACAACATTCACTCACTGACAACATTCACTCACTGACAACATTCACTGACAACATTCACTCACTGACAACATTCACTGACAACATTTACTCACTGACAACATTCAGTCACTGACAACATTCACTGACAACATTCACTCACTGACAACATTCAGTCACTGACAACATTCACTGACAACATTCACTGACAACATTCACTGAAAACATTCACTCACTGACAACATTCACTGACAACATTCACTCTCTGACAACATTCACTGACAACATTCACTCACTGACAACATTCACTGACAACATTCACTCACTGACAACATTCACTGACAACATTCACTCACTGACAACATTCACTGACAACATTCACTCACTGACAACATTCACTCACTGACAACATTCACTGACAACATTCACTCACTGACAACATTCACTGACAACATTTACTCACTGACAACATTCAGTCACTGACAACATTCACTGACAACATTCACTCACTGACAACATTCAGTCACTGACAACATTCACTGACAACATTCACTGACAACATTCACTGACAACATTCACTGACAACATTCACTCACTGACAACATTCACTGACAACATTCAATCTCTGACAACAATCACTGACAACATTCACTCTCTGACAACATTCACTGACAACATTCACTCTCTGACAACATTCACTCACTGACAACATTCACTCTCTGACAACATTCACTGACAACATTCACTCTCTGACAACATTCACTGACAACATTCACTCACTATCAACATTCACTGACAACATTCACTCTCTGACAACATTCACTGACAACATTCACTGACAACATTCGCTCACTGACAACATTCACTGACAACATTCACTCTCTGACAACATTCACTGACAACATTCACTCACTGACAACATTCACTGACAACATTCACTCACTGACAACATTCACTGACAACATTTACTCACTGACAACATTCACTGACAACATTCACTCTCTGACAACATTCACTGACAACATTCACTGACAACATTCACTCTCTGACAACATTCACTGACAACATTCACTGACAACATTCACTCACTGACAACATTCACTCACTGACAACATTCACTGACAACATTCACTCACTGACAACATTCACTGACAACATTCACTGACAACATTCACTCACTGACAACATTCACTGACAACATTCACTCTCTGACAACATTCACTGACAACATTCACTCACAGATAACATTCACTGACAACATTCACTCACTGACAACATTCACTCACTGACAACATTCACTGACAACATTCACTCTCTGACAACATTCACTGACAACATTCACTGACAACATTCGCTCACTGACAACATTCACTCTCTGACAACATTCACTCACTGACAACATTCACTGACAACATTCACTCACTGACAACATTCACTGACAACATTCACTCACTGACAACATTCACTCACTGACAACATTCACTGACAACATTCACTCACTGACAACATTCACTGACAACATTCACTCTCTGACAACATTCACTCACTGACAACATTCACTCACTGACAACATTCACTGACAACATTCATTCTCTGACAACATTCACTCACTGACAACATTCACTCACTGACAACATTCACTGACAACATTCACTCACTGACAACATTCACTGACAACATTCACTCACTGACAACATTCACTGACAACATTCACTCACTGACAACATTCACTGACAACATTCACTCACTGACAACATTCACTCACTGACAACATTCACTGACAACATTCACTGAAAACATTCACTCACTGACAACATTCACTGACAACATTCACTCTCTGACAACATTCACTGACAACATTCACTCACTGACAACATTCACTGACAACATTCACTCACTGACAACATTCACTGACAACATTCACTCACTGACAACATTCACTGACAACATTCACTCACTGACAACATTCACTCACTGACAACATTCACTGACAACATTCACTCACTGACAACATTCACTGACAACATTTACTCACTGACAACATTCAGTCACTGACAACATTCACAGACAACATTCACTCACTGACAACATTCAGTCACTGACAACATTCACTGACAACATTCACTGACAACATTCACTGACAACATTCACTCACTGACAACATTCACTGACAACATTCACTGACAACATTCACTCACTGACAACATTCACTGACAACATTCAATCTCTGACAACAATCACTGACAACATTCACTCTCTGACAACATTCACTGACAACATTCACTCTCTGACAACATTCACTGACAACATTCACTCACTGACAACATTCACTCACTGACAACATTCACTCTCTGACAACATTCACTGACAACATTCACTCTCTGACAACATTCACTGACAATATTCACTCACTGACAACATTAACTCACTGACAACATTCACTCTCTGACAACATTCACTGACAACATTCACTCACTATCAACATTCACTGACAACATTCACTCTCTGACAACATTCACTGACAACATTCACTGACAACATTTGCTCACTGACAACATTCACTGACAACATTCACTCTCTGACAACATTCGCTGACAACATTCACTCACTGACAACATTCACTGACAACATTCACTCACTGACAACATTCACTGACAACATTTACTCACTGACAACATTCACTGACAACATTCACTCTCTGACAACATTCACTGACAACATTCACTGACAACATTCACTCTCTGACAACATTCACTGACAACATTCACTGACAACATTCACTCACTGACAACATTCACTCTCTGACAACATTCACTCACTGACAACATTCACTCACTGACAACATTCACTGACAACATTCACTCACTGACAACATTCACTCACTGACAACATTCACTGACTGACAACATTCACTCACTGACAACATTCACTGACAACATTCATTCTCTGACAACATTCACTCACTGACAACATTCACTCACTGACAACATTCACTGACAACATTCACTCACTGACAACATTCACTGACAACATTCACTGACTGACAACATTCACTCACTGACAACATTCACTGACAACATTCACTCACTGACAACATTCACTGACAACATTCACTCACTGACAACATTCACTGACAACATTCACTCACTGACAACATTCACTCACTGACAACATTCACTGTCAACATTCACTCACTGACAACATTCACTGACAACATTCACTCACTGACAACATTCACTGACAACATTCGCTCACTGACAACATTCACTGACAACATTCACTCTCTGACAACATTCACTCACTGACAACATTCACTGACAACATTCACTCACTGACAACATTCACTGACAACATTCGCTCACTGACAACATTCACTGACAACATTCACTCACTGACAACATTCACTGACAACATTCGCTCACTGACAACATTCACTCACTGACAACATTCACTGAACACATTCACTCACTGACAACATTCACTGACAACATTCACTGACAACATTCACTCACTGACAACATTCACTGACAACATTCACTCTCTGACAACATTCACTGACAACATTCACTCACTGACAACATTCACTGACAACATTCACTCACTGACAACATTCACTCACTGACAACATTCACTGACAACATTCACTCTCTGACAACATTCACTGACAACATTCACTGACAACATTCGCTCACTGGCAACATTCACTGACAACATTCACTCTCTGACAACATTCACTCACTGACAACATTCACTGACAACATTCACTCACTGACAACATTCACTGACAACATTCACTCACTGACAACATTCACTGACAACATTCACTCACTGACAACATTCACTCACTGACAACATTCACTGACAACATTCACTCTCTGACAACATTCACTCACTGACAACATTCACTCACTGACAAAATTCACTGACAACATTCACTCACTGACAACATTCACTGACAACATTCACTCACTGACAACATTCAGTCACTGACAACATTCACTGACAACATTCACTCACTGACAACATTCACTGACAACATTCACTGACAACATTCACTCACTGACAACATTCACTGACAACATTCACTCACTGACAACATTTACTGACAACATTCACTCTCTGACAACATTCACTGACAACATTCACTCTCTGACAACATTCGCTCACTGACAACATTCACTCACTGACAACATTCACTCACTGACAACATTCAGTCACTGACAACATTCACTGACAACATTCACTCTCTGACAACATTCACTCACTGACAACATTCACTCACTGACAAAATTCACTGACAACATTCACTCACTGACAACATTCACTGACAACATTCACTCACTGACAACATTCAGTCACTGACAACATTCACTGACAACATTCACTCACTGACAACATTCACTGACAACATTCACTGACAACATTCACTCTCTGACAACATTCACTCACTGACAACATTCACTGACAACATTCACTCACTGACAACATTCACTGACAACATTCACTCTCTGACAACATTCACTGACAACATTCACTCTCTGACAACATTCACTCTCTGACAACATTCACTCACTGACAACATTCACTCACTGACAACATTCAGTCACTGACAACATTCACTGACAACATTCACTCTCTGACAACATTCACTCACTGACAACATTCACTCACTGACAACATTCACTGACAACATTCACTGACTGACAACATTCACTCACTGACAACATTCACTGACAACATTCAATCTCTGACAACATTCACTCACTGACAACATTCACTCACTGACAACATTCACTGACAACATTCACTCACTGACAACATTCACTGACAACATTCGCTCACTGACAACATTCACTGACAACATTCACTCTCTGACAACATTCACTCACTGACAACATTCACTCACTGACAACATTCACTGACAACATTCACTCACTGACAACATTCACTGACTGACAACATTCACTCACTGACAACATTCACTGACAACATTCACTCACTGACAACATTCACTGACAACATTCACTGACTGACAACATTCACTGACAACATTCACTGACTGACAACATTCACTCACTGACAACATTCACTGACAACATTCACTCACTGACAACATTCACTGACAACATTCGCTCACTGACAACATTCACTGACAACATTCACTCTCTGACAACATTCACTCACTGACAACATTCACTCACTGACAACATTCACTGACAACATTCACTCACTGACAACATTCACTGACAACATTCACTGACTGACAACATTCACTCACTGACAACATTCACTGACAACATTCACTCACTGACAACATTCACTGACAACATTCACTGACTGACAACATTCACTCACTGACAACATTCACTGACAACATTCACTGACTGACAACATTCACTGACAACATTCACTCACTGACAACATTCACTGACAACATTCGCTCACTGACAACATTCACTGACAACATTCACTCTCTGACAACATTCACTCACTGACAACATTCACTGACAACATTCACTCACTGACAACATTCACTGACAACATTCGCTCACTGACAACATTCACTGACAACATTCACTCTCTGACAACATTCACTCACTGACAACATTCACTCACTGACAACATTCACTGACAACATTCGCTCACTGACAACATTCACTGACAACATTCACTCTCTGACAACATTCACTCACTGACAACATTCACTGACAACATTCACTCACTGACAACATTCACTGACAACATTCGCTCACTGACAACATTCACTGACAACATTCACTCTCTGACAACATTCACTCACTGACAACATTCACTCACTGACAACATTCACTGAAAACATTCACTGACTGACAACATTCACTCACTGACAACATTCACTGACAACATTCAATCACTGACAACATTCACTGACAACATTCACTGACTGACAACATTCACTCACTGACAACATTCACTGACAACATTCACTCACTGACAACATTCACTGACAACATTCAGTCACTGACAACATTCACTGACAACATTCGCTCACTGACAACATTCACTGACAACATTCACTCACTGACAACATTCACTGACAACATTCACTGACAACATTCACTCTCTGACAACATTCACTCACTGACAACATTCACTGACAACATTCACTCACTGACAACATTCACTGACAACATTCACTCTCTGACAACATTCACTGACAACATTCACTCACTGACAACATTCACTGACAACATTCACTCACTGACAACATTCACTGACAACATTCGCTCACTGACAACATTCACTGACAACATTCACTCTCTGACAACATTCACTCACTGACAACATTCACTCACTGACAACATTCACTGACAACATTCACTCACTGACAACATTCACTCACTGACAACATTCACTGACAACATTCACTCACTGACAACATTCACTGACAACATTCGCTCACTGACAACATTCACTGACAACATTCACTCTCTGACAACATTCACTCTCTGACAACATTCACTCACTGACAACATTCACTCACTGACAACATTCAGTCACTGACAACATTCACTGACAACATTCACTCACTGACAACATTCACTGACAACATTCACTGACAACATTCACTCTCTGACAACATTCACTCACTGACAACATTCACTGACAACATTCACTCACTGACAACATTCACTGACAACATTCACTCTCTGACAACATTCACTGACAACATTCACTCTCTGACAACATTCACTCTCTGACAACATTCACTCACTGACAACATTCACTCACTGACAACATTCAGTCACTGACAACATTCACTGACAACATTCACTCTCTGACAACATTCACTCACTGACAACATTCGCTCACTGACAACATTCACTGACAACATTCACTCTCTGACAACATTCACTCACTGACAACATTCACTCACTGACAACATTCACTGACAACATTCACTGACTGACAACATTCACTGACTGACAACATTCACTGACAACATTCACTCACTGACAATATTCACTGACAACATTCACTCACTGACAACATTCACTGACAACATTCACTGACTGACAACATTCACTCACTGACAACATTCACTGACAACATTCACTGACTGACAACATTCACTGACAACATTCACTCACTGACAACATTCACTGACAACATTCGCTCACTGACAACATTCACTGACAACATTCACTCTCTGACAACATTCACTCACTGACAACATTCACTCACTGACAACATTCACTGACAACATTCACTCACTGACAACATTCACTGACAACATTCACTCACTGACAACATTCACTCACTGACAACATTCACTGACAACATTCACTCACTGACAACATTCACTGACAACATTCACTGACAACATTCACTCACTGACAACATTCACTGACAACATTCACTCACTGACAACATTCACTGACAACATTCACTCTCTGACAACATTCACTGACAACATTCACTGACAACATTCGCTCACTGGCAACATTCACTGACAACATTCACTCTCTGACAACATTCACTCACTGACAACATTCACTGACAACATTCACTCACTGACAACATTCACTGACAACATTCACTCACTGACAACATTCACTGACAACATTCACTCACTGACAACATTCACTCACTGACAACATTCACTGACAACATTCACTCTCTGACAACATTCACTCACTGACAACATTCACTCACTGACAAAATTCACTGACAACATTCACTCACTGACAACATTCACTCACTGACAACATTCACTGACAACATTCACTCACTGACAACATTCACTGACTGACAACATTCACTCACTGACAACATTCACTGACAACATTCACTCACTGACAACATTCACTGACAACATTCACTGACTGACAACATTCACTGACAACATTTACTGACTGACAACATTCACTCACTGACAACATTCACTGACAACATTCACTCACTGACAACATTCACTGACAACATTCGCTCACTGACAACATTCACTGACAACATTCACTCTCTGACAACATTCACTCACTGACAACATTCACTCACTGACAACATTCACTGACAACATTCACTCACTGACAACATTCACTGACAACATTCACTGACTGACAACATTCACTCACTGACAACATTCACTGACAACATTCACTCACTGACAACATTCACTGACAACATTCACTCACTGACAACATTCACTGACAACATTCACTGACTGACAACATTCACTCACTGACAACATTCACTGACAACATTCACTGACTGACAACATTCACTGACAACATTCACTCACTGACAACATTCACTGACAACATTCGCTCACTGACAACATTCACTGACAACATTCACTCTCTGACAACATTCACTCACTGACAACATTCACTGACAACATTCACTCACTGACAACATTCACTGACAACATTCGCTCACTGACAACATTCACTGACAACATTCACTCTCTGACAACATTCACTCACTGACAACATTCACTGACAACATTCGCTCACTGACAACATTCACTGACAACATTCACTCTCTGACAACATTCACTCACTGACAACATTCACTGACAACATTCACTCACTGACAACATTCACTGACAACATTCGCTCACTGACAACATTCACTGACAACATTCACTCTCTGACAACATTCACTCACTGACAACATTCACTCACTGACAACATTCACTGAAAACATTCACTGACTGACAACATTCACTCACTGACAACATTCACTGACAACATTCAATCACTGACAACATTCACTGACAACATTCACTGACTGACAACATTCACTCACTGACAACATTCACTGACAACATTCACTCACTGACAACATTCACTGACAACATTCAGTCACTGACAACATTCACTGACAACATTCGCTCACTGACAACATTCACTGACAACATTCACTCACTGACAACATTCACTGACAACATTCACTGACAACATTCACTCTCTGACAACATTCACTCACTGACAACATTCACTGACAACATTCACTCACTGACAACATTCACTGACAACATTCACTCTCTGACAACATTCACTGACAACATTCACTCACTGACAACATTCACTGACAACATTCACTCACTGACAACATTCACTGACAACATTCGCTCACTGACAACATTCACTGACAACATTCACTCTCTGACAACATTCACTCACTGACAACATTCACTCACTGACAACATTCACTCACTGACAACATTCACTGACAACATTCACTCACTGACAACATTCACTCACTGACAACATTCACTGACAACATTCACTCACTGACAACATTCACTCACTGACAACATTCACTGACAACAATCACTCTCTGACAACATTCACTCACTGACAACATTCACTCACTGACAACATTCACTGACAACATTCACTCACTGACAACATTCACTGACAACATTCACTCACTGACAACATTCACTGACAACATTCACTCACTGACAACATTCACTGACAACATTCACTCACTGACAACATTCACTCACTGACAACATTCACTGACAACATTCACTGAAAACATTCACTCACTGACAACATTCACTGACAACATTCACTCTCTGACAACATTCACTGACAACATTCACTCACTGACAACATTCACTGACAACATTCACTCACTGACAACATTCACTGACAACATTCACTCACTGACAACATTCACTGACAACATTCACTCACTGACAACATTCACTCACTGACAACATTCACTGACAACATTCACTCACTGACAACATTCACTGACAACATTTACTCACTGACAACATTCAGTCACTGACAACATTCACTGACAACATTCACTCACTGACAACATTCAGTCACTGACAACATTCACTTACAACATTCACTGACAACATTCACTGACAACATTCACTCACTGACAACATTCACTGACAACATTCACTGACAACATTCACTCACTGACAACATTCACTGAAAACATTCAATCTCTGACAACAATCACTGACAACATTCACTCTCTGACAACATTCACTGACAACATTCACTCTCTGACAACATTCACTGACAACATTCACTCACTGACAACATTCACTCACTGACAACATTCACTCTCTGACAACATTCACTGACAACATTCACTCTCTGACAACATTCACTGACAACATTCACTCACTGACAACATTCACTCTCTGACAACATTCACTGACAACATTCACTCACTATCAACATTCACTGACAACATTCACTCTCTGACAACATTCACTGACAACATTCACTGACAACATTCGCTCACTGACAACATTCACTGACAACATTCACTCTCTGACAACATTCACTGACAACATTCACTCACTGACAACATTCACTGACAACATTCACTCACTGACAACATTCACTGACAACATTTACTCACTGACAACATTCACTGACAACATTCACTCTCTGACAACATTCACTGACAACATTCACTGACAACATTCACTCTCTGACAACATTCACTGACAACATTCACTGACAACATTCACTCACTGACAACATTCACTCTCTGACAACATTCACTCACTGACAACATTCACTCACTGACAACATTCACTGACAACATTCACTCACTGACAACATTCACTCACTGACAACATTCACTGACTGACAACATTCACTCACTGACAACATTCACTGACAACATTCATTCTCTGACAACATTCACTCACTGACAACATTCACTCACTGACAACATTCACTGACAACATTCACTCACTGACAACATTCACTGACAACATTCACTGACTGACAACATTCACTCACTGACAACATTCACTGACAACATTCACTCACTGACAACATTCACTGACAACATTCACTCACTGACAACATTCACTGACAACATTCACTGACTGACAACATTCACTCACTGACAACATTCACTGTCAACATTCACTCACTGACAACATTCACTGACAACATTCACTCACTGACAACATTCACTGACAACATTCGCTCACTGACAACATTCACTGACAACATTCACTCTCTGACAACATTCACTCACTGACAACATTCACTGACAACATTCACTCACTGACAACATTCACTGACAACATTCGCTCACTGACAACATTCACTGACAACATTCACTCACTGACAACATTCACTGACAACATTCGCTCACTGACAACATTCACTCACTGACAACATTCACTGACAACATTCACTCACTGACAACATTCACTGACAACATTCACTCTCTGACAACATTCACTGACAACATTCACTCACTGACAACATTCACTGACAACATTCACTCACTGACAACATTCACTCACTGACAACATTCACTGACAACATTCACTCTCTGACAACATTCACTGACAACATTCACTGACAACATTCGCTCACTGGCAACATTCACTCTCTGACAACATTCACTCACTGACAACATTCACTGACAACATTCACTCACTGACAACATTCACTGACAACATTCACTCACTGACAACATTCACTGACAACATTCACTCTCTGACAACATTCACTGACAACATTCACTCACTGACAACATTCAGTCACTGACAACATTCACTGACAACATTCACTCACTGACAACATTCACTGACAACATTCACTGACAACATTCACTCACTGACAACATTCACTGACAACATTCACTCACTGACAACATTCACTGACAACATTCACTCTCTGACAACATTCACTGACAACATTCACTCACTGACAACATTCACTGACAACATTCACTGACTGACAACATTCACTCACTGACAACATTCACTGACAACATTCACTCTCTGACAACATTCACTCACTGACAACATTCACTCACTGACAACATTCACTGACAACATTCACTCACTGACAACATTCACTGACAACATTCGCTCACTGACAACATTCACTGACAACATTCACTCTCTGACAACATTCACTCACTGACAACATTCACTGACAACATTCACTCACTGACAACATTCACTCACTGACAACATTCAGTCACTGACAACATTCACTGACAACATTCACTCTCTGACAACATTCACTCACTGACAACATTCACTCACTGACAAAATTCACTGACAACATTCACTCACTGACAACATTCACTGACAACATTCACTCTCTGACAACATTCACTGACAACATTCACTCACTGACAACATTCACTGACAACATTCACTCACTGACAACATTCACTCACTGACAACATTCACTGACAACATTCACTCTCTGACAACATTCACTGACAACATTCACTCTCTGACAACATTCACTCACTGACAACATTCACTCACTGACAACATTCAGTCACTGACAACATTCACTGACAACATTCACTCTCTGACAACATTCACTCACTGACAACATTCACTCACTGACAACATTCACTGACAACATTCACTGACTGACAACATTCACTCACTGACAACATTCACTGACAACATTCACTCTCTGACAACATTCACTCACTGACAACATTCACTCACTGACAACATTCACTGACAACATTCACTCACTGACAACATTCACTGACAACATTCGCTCACTGACAACATTCACTGACAACATTCACTCTCTGACAACATTCACTCACTGACAACATTCACTGACAACATTCACTCACTGACAACATTCACTGACAACATTCGCTCACTGACAACATTCACTGACAACATTCACTCACTGACAACATTCACTGACAACATTCGCTCACTGACAACATTCACTCACTGACAACATTCACTGAACACATTCACTCACTGACAACATTCACTGACAACATTCACTGACAACATTCACTCACTGACAACATTCACTGACAACATTCACTCTCTGACAACATTCACTGACAACATTCACTCACTGACAACATTCACTGACAACATTCACTCACTGACAACATTCACTCACTGACAACATTCACTGACAACATTCACTCTCTGACAACATTCACTGACAACATTCACTGACAACATTCGCTCACTGGCAACATTCACTGACAACATTCACTCTCTGACAACATTCACTCACTGACAACATTCACTGACAACATTCACTCACTGACAACATTCACTGACAACATTCACTCACTGACAACATTCACTGACAACATTCACTCACTGACAACATTCACTGACAACATTCACTCACTGACAACATTCACTCACTGACAACATTCACTGACAACATTCACTCACTGACAACATTCACTGACAACATTTACTCACTGACAACATTCAGTCACTGACAACATTCACTGACAACATTCACTCACTGACAACATTCAGTCACTGACAACATTCACTGACAACATTCACTGACAACATTCACTGAAAACATTCACTCACTGACAACATTCACTGACAACATTCACTCTCTGACAACATTCACTGACAACATTCACTCACTGACAACATTCACTGACAACATTCACTCACTGACAACATTCACTGACAACATTCACTCACTGACAACATTCACTGACAACATTCACTCACTGACAACATTCACTCACTGACAACATTCACTGACAACATTCACTCACTGACAACATTCACTGACAACATTTACTCACTGACAACATTCAGTCACTGACAACATTCACAGACAACATTCACTCACTGACAACATTCAGTCACTGACAACATTCACTGACAACATTCACTGACAACATTCACTCACTGACAACATTCACTGACAACATTCACTGACAACATTCACTCACTGACAACATTCACTGACAACATTCAATCTCTGACAACAATCACTGACAACATTCACTCTCTGACAACATTCACTGACAACATTCACTCTCTGACAACATTCACTGACAACATTCACTCACTGACAACATTCACTCTCTGACAACATTCACTGACAACATTCACTCTCTGACAACATTCACTGACAATATTCACTCACTGACAACATTAACTCACTGACAACATTCACTCTCTGACAACATTCACTGACAACATTCACTCACTATCAACATTCACTGACAACATTCACTCTCTGACAACATTCACTGACAACATTCACTGACAACATTCGCTCACTGACAACATTCACTGACAACATTCACTCTCTGACAACATTCGCTGACAACATTCACTCACTGACAACATTCACTGACAACATTCACTCACTGACAACATTCACTGACAACATTTACTCACTGACAACATTCACTGACAACATTCACTCTCTGACAACATTCACTGACAACATTCACTGACAACATTCACTCTCTGACAACATTCACTGACAACATTCACTGACAACATTCACTCACTGACAACATTCACTCTCTGACAACATTCACTCACTGACAACATTCACTCACTGACAACATTCACTGACAACATTCACTCACTGACAACATTCACTCACTGACAACATTCACTGACTGACAACATTCACTCACTGACAACATTCACTGACAACATTCATTCTCTGACAACATTCACTCACTGACAACATTCACTCACTGACAACATTCACTGACAACATTCACTCACTGACAACATTCACTGACAACATTCACTCACTGACAACATTCACTCACTGACAACATTCACTGACAACATTCACTCACTGACAACATTCACTGACAACATTCACTCACTGACAACATTCACTGACAACATTCACTCACTGACAACATTCACTCACTGACAACATTCACTGTCAACATTCACTCACTGACAACATTCACTGACAACATTCACTCACTGACAACATTCACTGACAACATTCGCTCACTGACAACATTCACTGACAACATTCACTCTCTGACAACATTCACTCACTGACAACATTCACTGACAACATTCACTCACTGACAACATTCACTGACAACATTCGCTCACTGACAACATTCACTGACAACATTCACTCACTGACAACATTCACTGACAACATTCGCTCACTGACAACATTCACTCACTGACAACATTCACTGAACACATTCACTCACTGACAACATTCACTGACAACATTCACTGACAACATTCACTCACTGACAACATTCACTGACAACATTCACTCTCTGACAACATTCACTGACAACATTCACTCACTGACAACATTCACTGACAACATTCACTCACTGACAACATTCACTCACTGACAACATTCACTGACAACATTCACTCTCTGACAACATTCACTGACAACATTCACTGACAACATTCGCTCACTGGCAACATTCACTGACAACATTCACTCTCTGACAACATTCACTCACTGACAACATTCACTGACAACATTCACTCACTGACAACATTCACTGACAACATTCACTCACTGACAACATTCACTCACTGACAACATTCACTGACAACATTCACTCTCTGACAACATTCACTCACTGACAACATTCACTCACTGACAAAATTCACTGACAACATTCACTCACTGACAACATTCACTGACAACATTCACTCACTGACAACATTCAGTCACTGACAACATTCACTGACAACATTCACTCACTGACAACATTCACTGACAACATTCACTCACTGACAACATTCACTGACAACATTCACTCACTGACAACATTCACTGACAACATTCACTCTCTGACAACATTCACTGACAACATTCACTCTCTGACAACATTCGCTCACTGACAACATTCACTCACTGACAACATTCACTCACTGACAACATTCAGTCACTGACAACATTCACTGACAACATTCACTCTCTGACAACATTCACTCACTGACAACATTCACTCACTGACAAAATTCACTGACAACATTCACTCACTGACAACATTCACTGACAACATTCACTCACTGACAACATTCAGTCACTGACAACATTCACTGACAACATTCACTCACTGACAACATTCACTGACAACATTCACTGACAACATTCACTCTCTGACAACATTCACTCACTGACAACATTCACTGACAACATTCACTCACTGACAACATTCACTGACAACATTCACTCTCTGACAACATTCACTGACAACATTCACTCTCTGACAACATTCACTCTCTGACAACATTCACTCACTGACAACATTCAGTCACTGACAACATTCACTGACAACATTCACTCTCTGACAACATTCACTCACTGACAACATTCACTCACTGACAACATTCACTGACAACATTCACTGACTGACAACATTCACTCACTGACAACATTCACTGACAACATTCACTCTCTGACAACATTCACTCACTGACAACCTTCACTCACTGACAACATTCACTGACAACATTCACTCACTGACAACATTCACTGACAACATTCGCTCACTGACAACATTCACTGACAACATTCACTCTCTGACAACATTCACTCACTGACAACATTCACTCACTGACAACATTCACTGACAACATTCACTCACTGACAACATTCACTGACTGACAACATTCACTCACTGACAACATTCACTGACAACATTCACTCACTGACAACATTCACTGACAACATTCACTGACTGACAACATTCACTGACAACATTCACTGACTGACAACATTCACTCACTGACAACATTCACTGACAACATTCACTCACTGACAACATTCACTGACAACATTCGCTCACTGACAACATTCACTGACAACATTCACTCTCTGACAACATTCACTCACTGACAACATTCACTCACTGACAACATTCACTGACAACATTCACTCACTGACAACATTCACTGACAACATTCACTGACTGACAACATTCACTCACTGACAACATTCACTGACAACATTCACTCACTGACAACATTCACTGACAACATTCACTGACTGACAACATTCACTCACTGACAACATTCACTGACAACATTCACTGACTGACAACATTCACTGACAACATTCACTCACTGACAACATTCACTGACAACATTCGCTCACTGACAACATTCACTGACAACATTCACTCTCTGACAACATTCACTCACTGACAACATTCACTGACAACATTCACTCACTGACAACATTCACTGACAACATTCGCTCACTGACAACATTCACTGACAACATTCACTCTCTGACAACATTCACTCACTGACAACATTCACTCACTGACAACATTCACTGACAACATTCGCTCACTGACAACATTCACTGACAACATTCACTCTCTGACAACATTCACTCACTGACAACATTCACTGACAACATTCACTCACTGACAACATTCACTGACAACATTCGCTCACTGACAACATTCACTGACAACATTCACTCTCTGACAACATTCACTCACTGACAACATTCACTCACTGACAACATTCACTGAAAACATTCACTGACTGACAACATTCACTCACTGACAACATTCACTGACAACATTCAATCACTGACAACATTCACTGACAACATTCACTGACTGACAACATTCACTCACTGACAACATTCACTGACAACATTCACTCACTGACAACATTCACTGACAACATTCACTCACTGACAACATTCACTGACAACATTCGCTCACTGACAACATTCACTGACAACATTCACTCACTGACAACATTCACTGACAACATTCACTGACAACATTCACTCTCTGACAACATTCACTCACTGACAACATTCACTGACAACATTCACTCACTGACAACATTCACTGACAACATTCACTCTCTGACAACATTCACTGACAACATTCACTCACTGACAACATTCACTGACAACATTCACTCACTGACAACATTCACTGACAACATTCGCTCACTGACAACATTCACTGACAACATTCACTCTCTGACAACATTCACTCACTGACAACATTCACTCACTGACAACATTCACTCACTGACAACATTCACTGACAACATTCACTCACTGACAACATTCACTCACTGACAACATTCACTGACAACATTCACTCACTGACAACATTCACTGACAACATTCGCTCACTGACAACATTCACTGACAACATTCACTCTCTGACAACATTCACTCTCTGACAACATTCACTCACTGACAACATTCACTCACTGACAACATTCAGTCACTGACAACATTCACTGACAACATTCACTCACTGACAACATTCACTGACAACATTCACTGACAACATTCACTCTCTGACAACATTCACTCACTGACAACATTCACTGACAACATTCACTCACTGACAACATTCACTGACAACATTCACTCTCTGACAACATTCACTGACAACATTCACTCTCTGACAACATTCACTCTCTGACAACATTCACTCACTGACAACATTCACTCACTGACAACATTCAGTCACTGACAACATTCACTGACAACATTCACTCTCTGACAACATTCACTCACTGACAACATTCGCTCACTGACAACATTCACTGACAACATTCACTCTCTGACAACATTCACTCACTGACAACATTCGCTCACTGACAACATTCACTGACAACATTCACTCTCTGACAACATTCACTCACTGACAACATTCACTCACTGACAACATTCACTGACAACATTCACTGACTGACAACATTCACTGACTGACAACATTCACTGACAACATTCACTCACTGACAATATTCACTGACAACATTCACTCACTGACAACATTCACTGACAACATTCACTGACTGACAACATTCACTCACTGACAACATTCACTGACAACATTCACTGACTGACAACATTCACTGACAACATTCACTCACTGACAACATTCACTGACAACATTCGCTCACTGACAACATTCACTGACAACATTCACTCTCTGACAACATTCACTCACTGACAACATTCACTCACTGACAACATTCACTGACAACATTCACTCACTGACAACATTCACTGACAACATTCACTCACTGACAACATTCACTCACTGACAACATTCACTGACAACATTCACTCACTGACAACATTCACTGACAACATTCACTGACAACATTCACTCACTGACAACATTCACTGACAACATTCACTCACTGACAACATTCACTGACAACATTCACTCTCTGACAACATTCACTGACAACATTCACTGACAACATTCGCTCACTGGCAACATTCACTGACAACATTCACTCTCTGACAACATTCACTCACTGACAACATTCACTGACAACATTCACTCACTGACAACATTCACTGACAACATTCACTCACTGACAACATTCACTGACAACATTCACTCACTGACAACATTCACTCACTGACAACATTCACTGACAACATTCACTCTCTGACAACATTCACTCACTGACAACATTCACTCACTGACAAAATTCACTGACAACATTCACTCACTGACAACATTCACTCACTGACAACATTCACTGACAACATTCACTCACTGACAACATTCACTGACTGACAACATTCACTCACTGACAACATTCACTGACAACATTCACTCACTGACAACATTCACTGACAACATTCACTGACTGACAACATTCACTGACAACATTTACTGACTGACAACATTCACTCACTGACAACATTCACTGACAACATTCACTCACTGACAACATTCACTGACAACATTCGCTCACTGACAACATTCACTGACAACATTCACTCTCTGACAACATTCACTCACTGACAACATTCACTCACTGACAACATTCACTGACAACATTCACTCACTGACAACATTCACTGACAACATTCACTGACTGACAACATTCACTCACTGACAACATTCACTGACAACATTCACTCACTGACAACATTCACTGACAACATTCACTCACTGACAACATTCACTGACAACATTCACTGACTGACAACATTCACTCACTGACAACATTCACTGACAACATTCACTGACTGACAACATTCACTGACAACATTCACTCACTGACAACATTCACTGACAACATTCGCTCACTGACAACATTCACTGACAACATTCACTCTCTGACAACATTCACTCACTGACAACATTCACTGACAACATTCACTCACTGACAACATTCACTGACAACATTCGCTCACTGACAACATTCACTGACAACATTCACTCTCTGACAACATTCACTCACTGACAACATTCACTGACAACATTCGCTCACTGACAACATTCACTGACAACATTCACTCTCTGACAACATTCACTCACTGACAACATTCACTGACAACATTCACTCACTGACAACATTCACTGACAACATTCGCTCACTGACAACATTCACTGACAACATTCACTCTCTGACAACATTCACTCACTGACAACATTCACTCACTGACAACATTCACTGAAAACATTCACTGACTGACAACATTCACTCACTGACAACATTCACTGACAACATTCAATCACTGACAACATTCACTGACAACATTCACTGACTGACAACATTCACTCACTGACAACATTCACTGACAACATTCACTCACTGACAACATTCACTGACAACATTCAGTCACTGACAACATTCACTGACAACATTCGCTCACTGACAACATTCACTGACAACATTCACTCACTGACAACATTCACTGACAACATTCACTGACAACATTCACTCTCTGACAACATTCACTCACTGACAACATTCACTGACAACATTCACTCACTGACAACATTCACTGACAACATTCACTCTCTGACAACATTCACTGACAACATTCACTCACTGACAACATTCACTGACAACATTCACTCACTGACAACATTCACTGACAACATTCGCTCACTGACAACATTCACTGACAACATTCACTCTCTGACAACATTCACTCACTGACAACATTCACTCACTGACAACATTCACTCACTGACAACATTCACTGACAACATTCACTCACTGACAACATTCACTCACTGACAACATTCACTGACAACATTCACTCACTGACAACATTCACTCACTGACAACATTCACTGACAACATTCACTCTCTGACAACATTCACTCACTGACAACATTCACTCACTGACAACATTCACTGACAACATTCACTCACTGACAACATTCACTGACAACATTCACTCACTGACAACATTCACTGACAACATTCACTCACTGACAACATTCACTGACAACATTCACTCACTGACAACATTCACTCACTGACAACATTCACTGACAACATTCACTGAAAACATTCACTCACTGACAACATTCACTGACAACATTCACTCTCTGACAACATTCACTGACAACATTCACTCACTGACAACATTCACTGACAACATTCACTCACTGACAACATTCACTGACAACATTCACTCACTGACAACATTCACTGACAACATTCACTCACTGACAACATTCACTCACTGACAACATTCACTGACAACATTCACTCACTGACAACATTCACTGACAACATTTACTCACTGACAACATTCAGTCACTGACAACATTCACTGACAACATTCACTCACTGACAACATTCACTGACAACATTCACTGACAACATTCACTCACTGACAACATTCACTGACAACATTCAATCTCTGACAACAATCACTGACAACATTCACTCTCTGACAACATTCACTGACAACATTCACTCTCTGACAACATTCACTGACAACATTCACTCACTGACAACATTCACTCACTGACAACATTCACTGACAACATTCACTCTCTGACAACATTCACTGACAACATTCACTCACTGACAACATTCACTCTCTGACAACATTCACTGACAACATTCACTCACTATCAACATTCACTGACAACATTCACTCTCTGACAACATTCACTGACAACATTCACTGACAACATTCGCTCACTGACAACATTCACTGACAACATTCACTCTCTGACAACATTCACTGACAACATTCACTCACTGACAACATTCACTGACAACATTCACTCACTGACAACATTCACTGACAACATTTACTCACTGACAACATTCACTGACAACATTCACTCTCTGACAACATTCACTGACAACATTCACTGACAACATTCACTCTCTGACAACATTCACTGACAACATTCACTGACAACATTCACTCACTGACAACATTCACTCTCTGACAACATTCACTCACTGACAACATTCACTCACTGACAACATTCACTGACAACATTCACTCACTGACAACATTCACTCACTGACAACATTCACTGACTGACAACATTCACTCACTGACAACATTCACTGACAACATTCATTCTCTGACAACATTCACTCACTGACAACATTCACTCACTGACAACATTCACTGACAACATTCACTCACTGACAACATTCACTGACAACATTCACTGACTGACAACATTCACTCACTGACAACATTCACTGACAACATTCACTCACTGACAACATTCACTGACAACATTCACTGACTGACAACATTCACTGACAACATTCACTGACTGACAACATTCACTCACTGACAACATTCACTGTCAACATTCACTCACTGACAACATTCACTGACAACATTCACTCACTGACAACATTCACTGACAACATTCGCTCACTGACAACATTCACTGACAACATTCACTCTCTGACAACATTCACTCACTGACAACATTCACTGACAACATTCACTCACTGACAACATTCACTGACAACATTCGCTCACTGACAACATTCACTGACAACATTCACTCACTGACAACATTCACTGACAACATTCGCTCACTGACAACATTCACTCACTGACAACATTCACTGACAACATTCACTCACTGACAACATTCACTGACAACATTCACTCTCTGACAACATTCACTGACAACATTCACTCACTGACAACATTCACTGACAACATTCACTCACTGACAACATTCACTGACAACATTCACTCACTGACAACATTCACTCACTGACAACATTCACTGACAACATTCACTGAAAACATTCACTCACTGACAACATTCACTGACAACATTCACTCTCTGACAACATTCACTGACAACATTCACTCACTGACAACATTCACTGACAACATTCACTCACTGACAACATTCACTGACAACATTCACTCACTGACAACATTCACTGACAACATTCACTCACTGACAACATTCACTCACTGACAACATTCACTGACAACATTCACTCACTGACAACATTCACTGACAACATTTACTCACTGACAACATTCAGTCACTGACAACATTCACAGACAACATTCACTCACTGACAACATTCAGTCACTGACAACATTCACTGACAACATTCACTGACAACATTCACTCACTGACAACATTCACTGACAACATTCACTGACAACATTCACTCACTGACAACATTCACTGACAACATTCAATCTCTGACAACAATCACTGACAACATTCACTCTCTGACAACATTCACTGACAACATTCACTCTCTGACAACATTCACTGACAACATTCACTCACTGACAACATTCACTCACTGACAACATTCACTCTCTGACAACATTCACTGACAACATTCACTCTCTGACAACATTCACTGACAATATTCACTCACTGACAACATTAACTCACTGACAACATTCACTCTCTGACAACATTCACTGACAACATTCACTCACTATCAACATTCACTGACAACATTCACTCTCTGACAACATTCACTGACAACATTCACTGACAACATTCGCTCACTGACAACATTCACTGACAACATTCACTCTCTGACAACATTCGCTGACAACATTCACTCACTGACAACATTCACTGACAACATTCACTCACTGACAACATTCACTGACAACATTTACTCACTGACAACATTCACTGACAACATTCACTCTCTGACAACATTCACTGACAACATTCACTGACAACATTCACTCTCTGACAACATTCACTGACAACATTCACTGACAACATTCACTCACTGACAACATTCACTCTCTGACAACATTCACTCACTGACAACATTCACTCACTGACAACATTCACTGACAACATTCACTCACTGACAACATTCACTCACTGACAACATTCACTGACTGACAACATTCACTCACTGACAACATTCACTGACAACATTCATTCTCTGACAACATTCACTCACTGACAACATTCACTCACTGACAACATTCACTGACAACATTCACTCACTGACAACATTCACTGACAACATTCACTCACTGACAACATTCACTCACTGACAACATTCACTGACAACATTCACTCACTGACAACATTCACTGACAACATTCACTCACTGACAACATTCACTGACAACATTCACTCACTGACAACATTCACTCACTGACAACATTCACTGTCAACATTCACTCACTGACAACATTCACTGACAACATTCACTCACTGACAACATTCACTGACAACATTCGCTCACTGACAACATTCACTGACAACATTCACTCTCTGACAACATTCACTCACTGACAACATTCACTGACAACATTCACTCACTGACAACATTCACTGACAACATTCGCTCACTGACAACATTCACTGACAACATTCACTCACTGACAACATTCACTGACAACATTCGCTCACTGACAACATTCACTCACTGACAACATTCACTGAACACATTCACTCACTGACAACATTCACTGACAACATTCACTGACAACATTCACTCACTGACAACATTCACTGACAACATTCACTCTCTGACAACATTCACTGACAACATTCACTCACTGACAACATTCACTGACAACATTCACTCACTGACAACATTCACTCACTGACAACATTCACTGACAACATTCACTCTCTGACAACATTCACTGACAACATTCACTGACAACATTCGCTCACTGGCAACATTCACTGACAACATTCACTCTCTGACAACATTCACTCACTGACAACATTCACTGACAACATTCACTCACTGACAACATTCACTGACAACATTCACTCACTGACAACATTCACTGACAACATTCACTCACTGACAACATTCACTCACTGACAACATTCACTGACAACATTCACTCTCTGACAACATTCACTCACTGACAACATTCACTCACTGACAAAATTCACTGACAACATTCACTCACTGACAACATTCACTGACAACATTCACTCACTGACAACATTCAGTCACTGACAACATTCACTGACAACATTCACTCACTGACAACATTCACTGACAACATTCACTGACAACATTCACTCACTGACAACATTCACTGACAACATTCACTCACTGACAACATTCACTGACAACATTCACTCTCTGACAACATTCACTGACAACATTCACTCTCTGACAACATTCGCTCACTGACAACATTCACTCACTGACAACATTCACTCACTGACAACATTCAGTCACTGACAACATTCACTGACAACATTCACTCTCTGACAACATTCACTCACTGACAACATTCACTCACTGACAAAATTCACTGACAACATTCACTCACTGACAACATTCACTGACAACATTCACTCACTGACAACATTCAGTCACTGACAACATTCACTGACAACATTCACTCACTGACAACATTCACTGACAACATTCACTGACAACATTCACTCTCTGACAACATTCACTCACTGACAACATTCACTGACAACATTCACTCACTGACAACATTCACTGACAACATTCACTCTCTGACAACATTCACTGACAACATTCACTCTCTGACAACATTCACTCTCTGACAACATTCACTCACTGACAACATTCACTCACTGACAACATTCAGTCACTGACAACATTCACTGACAACATTCACTCTCTGACAACATTCACTCACTGACAACATTCACTGACAACATTCACTCACTGACAACATTCACTCACTGACAACATTCACTGACAACATTCACTCACTGACAACATTCACTGACAACATTCGCTCACTGACAACATTCACTGACAACATTCACTCTCTGACAACATTCACTCACTGACAACATTCACTCACTGACAACATTCACTGACAACATTCACTCACTGACAACATTCACTGACTGACAACATTCACTCACTGACAACATTCACTGACAACATTCACTCACTGACAACATTCACTGACAACATTCACTGACTGACAACATTCACTGACAACATTCACTGACTGACAACATTCACTCACTGACAACATTCACTGACAACATTCACTCACTGACAACATTCACTGACAACATTCGCTCACTGACAACATTCACTGACAACATTCACTCTCTGACAACATTCACTCACTGACAACATTCACTCACTGACAACATTCACTGACAACATTCACTCACTGACAACATTCACTGACAACATTCACTGACTGACAACATTCACTCACTGACAACATTCACTGACAACATTCACTCACTGACAACATTCACTGACAACATTCACTGACTGACAACATTCACTCACTGACAACATTCACTGACAACATTCACTGACTGACAACATTCACTGACAACATTCACTCACTGACAACATTCACTGACAACATTCGCTCACTGACAACATTCACTGACAACATTCACTCTCTGACAACATTCACTCACTGACAACATTCACTGACAACATTCACTCACTGACAACATTCACTGACAACATTCGCTCACTGACAACATTCACTGACAACATTCACTCTCTGACAACATTCACTCACTGACAACATTCACTCACTGACAACATTCACTGACAACATTCGCTCACTGACAACATTCACTGACAACATTCACTCTCTGACAACATTCACTCACTGACAACATTCACTGACAACATTCACTCACTGACAACATTCACTGACAACATTCGCTCACTGACAACATTCACTGACAACATTCACTCTCTGACAACATTCACTCACTGACAACATTCACTCACTGACAACATTCACTGAAAACATTCACTGACTGACAACATTCACTCACTGACAACATTCACTGACAACATTCAATCACTGACAACATTCACTGACAACATTCACTGACTGACAACATTCACTCACTGACAACATTCACTGACAACATTCACTCACTGACAACATTCACTGACAACATTCAGTCACTGACAACATTCACTGACAACATTCGCTCACTGACAACATTCACTGACAACATTCACTCACTGACAACATTCACTGACAACATTCACTGACAACATTCACTCTCTGACAACATTCACTCACTGACAACATTCACTGACAACATTCACTCACTGACAACATTCACTGACAACATTCACTCTCTGACAACATTCACTGACAACATTCACTCACTGACAACATTCACTGACAACATTCACTCACTGACAACATTCACTGACAACATTCGCTCACTGACAACATTCACTGACAACATTCGCTCACTGACAACATTCACTCACTGACAACATTCACTCACTGACAACATTCACTGACAACATTCACTCACTGACAACATTCACTCACTGACAACATTCACTGACAACATTCACTCACTGACAACATTCACTGACAACATTCGCTCACTGACAACATTCACTGACAACATTCACTCTCTGACAACATTCACTCTCTGACAACATTCACTCACTGACAACATTCACTCACTGACAACATTCAGTCACTGACAACATTCACTGACAACATTCACTCACTGACAACATTCACTGACAACATTCACTGACAACATTCACTCTCTGACAACATTCACTCACTGACAACATTCACTGACAACATTCACTCACTGACAACATTCACTGACAACATTCACTCTCTGACAACATTCACTGACAACATTCACTCTCTGACAACATTCACTCTCTGACAACATTCACTCACTGACAACATTCACTCACTGACAACATTCAGTCACTGACAACATTCACTGACAACATTCACTCTCTGACAACATTCACTCACTGACAACATTCGCTCACTGACAACATTCACTGACAACATTCACTCTCTGACAACATTCACTCACTGACAACATTCACTCACTGACAACATTCACTGACAACATTCACTGACTGACAACATTCACTGACTGACAACATTCACTGACAACATTCACTCACTGACAATATTCACTGACAACATTCACTCACTGACAACATTCACTGACAACATTCACTGACTGACAACATTCACTCACTGACAACATTCACTGACAACATTCACTGACTGACAACATTCACTGACAACATTCACTCACTGACAACATTCACTGACAACATTCGCTCACTGACAACATTCACTGACAACATTCACTCTCTGACAACATTCACTCACTGACAACATTCACTCACTGACAACATTCACTGACAACATTCACTCACTGACAACATTCACTGACAACATTCACTCACTGACAACATTCACTCACTGACAACATTCACTGACAACATTCACTCACTGACAACATTCACTGACAACATTCACTGACAACATTCACTCACTGACAACATTCACTGACAACATTCACTCTCTGACAACATTCACTGACAACATTCACTGACAACATTCGCTCACTGGCAACATTCACTGACAACATTCACTCTCTGACAACATTCACTCACTGACAACATTCACTGACAACATTCACTCACTGACAACATTCACTGACAACATTCACTCACTGACAACATTCACTGACAACATTCACTCACTGACAACATTCACTCACTGACAACATTCACTGACAACATTCACTCTCTGACAACATTCACTCACTGACAACATTCACTCACTGACAAAATTCACTGACAACATTCACTCACTGACAACATTCACTCACTGACAACATTCACTGACAACATTCACTCACTGACAACATTCACTGACTGACAACATTCACTCACTGACAACATTCACTGACAACATTCACTCACTGACAACATTCACTGACAACATTCACTGACTGACAACATTCACTGACAACATTTACTGACTGACAACATTCACTCACTGACAACATTCACTGACAACATTCACTCACTGACAACATTCACTGACAACATTCGCTCACTGACAACATTCACTGACAACATTCACTCTCTGACAACATTCACTCACTGACAACATTCACTCACTGACAACATTCACTGACAACATTCACTCACTGACAACATTCACTGACAACATTCACTGACTGACAACATTCACTCACTGACAACATTCACTGACAACATTCACTCACTGACAACATTCACTGACAACATTCACTCACTGACAACATTCACTGACAACATTCACTGACTGACAACATTCACTCACTGACAACATTCACTGACAACATTCACTGACTGACAACATTCACTGACAACATTCACTCACTGACAACATTCACTGACAACATTCGCTCACTGACAACATTCACTGACAACATTCACTCTCTGACAACATTCACTCACTGACAACATTCACTGACAACATTCACTCACTGACAACATTCACTGACAACATTCGCTCACTGACAACATTCACTGACAACATTCACTCTCTGACAACATTCACTCACTGACAACATTCACTGACAACATTCGCTCACTGACAACATTCACTGACAACATTCACTCTCTGACAACATTCACTCACTGACAACATTCACTGACAACATTCACTCACTGACAACATTCACTGACAACATTCGCTCACTGACAACATTCACTGACAACATTCACTCTCTGACAACATTCACTCACTGACAACATTCACTCACTGACAACATTCACTGAAAACATTCACTGACTGACAACATTCACTCACTGACAACATTCACTGACAACATTCAATCACTGACAACATTCACTGACAACATTCACTGACTGACAACATTCACTCACTGACAACATTCACTGACAACATTCACTCACTGACAACATTCACTGACAACATTCAGTCACTGACAACATTCACTGACAACATTCGCTCACTGACAACATTCACTGACAACATTCACTCACTGACAACATTCACTGACAACATTCACTCTCTGACAACATTCACTCACTGACAACATTCACTGACAACATTCACTCACTGACAACATTCACTGACAACATTCACTCTCTGACAACATTCACTGACAACATTCACTCACTGACAACATTCACTGACAACATTCACTCACTGACAACATTCACTGACAACATTCGCTCACTGACAACATTCACTGACAACATTCACTCTCTGACAACATTCACTCACTGACAACATTCACTCACTGACAACATTCACTCACTGACAACATTCACTGACAACATTCACTCACTGACAACATTCACTCACTGACAACATTCACTGACAACATTCACTCACTGACAACATTCACTCACTGACAACATTCACTGACAACATTCACTCTCTGACAACATTCACTCACTGACAACATTCACTCACTGACAACATTCACTGACAACATTCACTCACTGACAACATTCACTGACAACATTCACTCACTGACAACATTCACTGACAACATTCACTCACTGACAACATTCACTGACAACATTCACTCACTGACAACATTCACTCACTGACAACATTCACTGACAACATTCACTGAAAACATTCACTCACTGACAACATTCACTGACAACATTCACTCTCTGACAACATTCACTGACAACATTCACTCACTGACAACATTCACTGACAACATTCACTCACTGACAACATTCACTGACAACATTCACTCACTGACAACATTCACTGACAACATTCACTCACTGACAACATTCACTCACTGACAACATTCACTGACAACATTCACTCACTGACAACATTCACTGACAACATTTACTCACTGACAACATTCAGTCACTGACAACATTCACTGACAACATTCACTCACTGACAACATTCACTGACAACATTCACTGACAACATTCACTCACTGACAACATTCACTGACAACATTCAATCTCTGACAACAATCACTGACAACATTCACTCTCTGACAACATTCACTGACAACATTCACTCTCTGACAACATTCACTGACAACATTCACTCACTGACAACATTCACTCACTGACAACATTCACTGACAACATTCACTCTCTGACAACATTCACTGACAACATTCACTCACTGACAACATTCACTCTCTGACAACATTCACTGACAACATTCACTCACTATCAACATTCACTGACAACATTCACTCTCTGACAACATTCACTGACAACATTCACTGACAACATTCGCTCACTGACAACATTCACTGACAACATTCACTCTCTGACAACATTCACTGACAACATTCACTCACTGACAACATTCACTGACAACATTCACTCACTGACAACATTCACTGACAACATTTACTCACTGACAACATTCACTCACTGACAACATTCACTCACTGACAACATTCAGTCACTGACAACATTCACTGACAACATTCACTCTCTGACAACATTCACTCACTGACAACATTCACTCACTGACAAAATTCACTGACAACATTCACTCACTGACAACATTCACTGACAACATTCACTCACTGACAACATTCAGTCACTGACAACATTCACTGACAACATTCACTCACTGACAACATTCACTGACAACATTCACTGACAACATTCACTCTCTGACAACATTCACTCACTGACAACATTCACTGACAACATTCACTCACTGACAACATTCACTGACAACATTCACTCTCTGACAACATTCACTGACAACATTCACTCTCTGACAACATTCACTCTCTGACAACATTCACTCACTGACAACATTCACTCACTGACAACATTCAGTCACTGACAACATTCACTGACAACATTCACTCTCTGACAACATTCACTCACTGACAACATTCACTGACAACATTCACTCACTGACAACATTCACTCACTGACAACATTCACTGACAACATTCACTCACTGACAACATTCACTGACAACATTCGCTCACTGACAACATTCACTGACAACATTCACTCTCTGACAACATTCACTCACTGACAACATTCACTCACTGACAACATTCACTGACAACATTCACTCACTGACAACATTCACTGACTGACAACATTCACTCACTGACAACATTCACTGACAACATTCACTCACTGACAACATTCACTGACAACATTCACTGACTGACAACATTCACTGACAACATTCACTGACTGACAACATTCACTCACTGACAACATTCACTGACAACATTCACTCACTGACAACATTCACTGACAACATTCGCTCACTGACAACATTCACTGACAACATTCACTCTCTGACAACATTCACTCACTGACAACATTCACTCACTGACAACATTCACTGACAACATTCACTCACTGACAACATTCACTGACAACATTCACTGACTGACAACATTCACTCACTGACAACATTCACTGACAACATTCACTCACTGACAACATTCACTGACAACATTCACTGACTGACAACATTCACTCACTGACAACATTCACTGACAACATTCACTGACTGACAACATTCACTGACAACATTCACTCACTGACAACATTCACTGACAACATTCGCTCACTGACAACATTCACTGACAACATTCACTCTCTGACAACATTCACTCACTGACAACATTCACTGACAACATTCACTCACTGACAACATTCACTGACAACATTCGCTCACTGACAACATTCACTGACAACATTCACTCTCTGACAACATTCACTCACTGACAACATTCACTCACTGACAACATTCACTGACAACATTCGCTCACTGACAACATTCACTGACAACATTCACTCTCTGACAACATTCACTCACTGACAACATTCACTGACAACATTCACTCACTGACAACATTCACTGACAACATTCGCTCACTGACAACATTCACTGACAACATTCACTCTCTGACAACATTCACTCACTGACAACATTCACTCACTGACAACATTCACTGAAAACATTCACTGACTGACAACATTCACTCACTGACAACATTCACTGACAACATTCAATCACTGACAACATTCACTGACAACATTCACTGACTGACAACATTCACTCACTGACAACATTCACTGACAACATTCACTCACTGACAACATTCACTGACAACATTCAGTCACTGACAACATTCACTGACAACATTCGCTCACTGACAACATTCACTGACAACATTCACTCACTGACAACATTCACTGACAACATTCACTGACAACATTCACTCTCTGACAACATTCACTCACTGACAACATTCACTGACAACATTCACTCACTGACAACATTCACTGACAACATTCACTCTCTGACAACATTCACTGACAACATTCACTCACTGACAACATTCACTGACAACATTCACTCACTGACAACATTCACTGACAACATTCGCTCACTGACAACATTCACTGACAACATTCACTCTCTGACAACATTCACTCACTGACAACATTCACTCACTGACAACATTCACTCACTGACAACATTCACTGACAACATTCACTCACTGACAACATTCACTCACTGACAACATTCACTGACAACATTCACTCACTGACAACATTCACTGACAACATTCGCTCACTGACAACATTCACTGACAACATTCACTCTCTGACAACATTCACTCTCTGACAACATTCACTCACTGACAACATTCACTCACTGACAACATTCAGTCACTGACAACATTCACTGACAACATTCACTCACTGACAACATTCACTGACAACATTCACTGACAACATTCACTCTCTGACAACATTCACTCACTGACAACATTCACTGACAACATTCACTCACTGACAACATTCACTGACAACATTCACTCTCTGACAACATTCACTGACAACATTCACTCTCTGACAACATTCACTCTCTGACAACATTCACTCACTGACAACATTCACTCACTGACAACATTCAGTCACTGACAACATTCACTGACAACATTCACTCTCTGACAACATTCACTCACTGACAACATTCGCTCACTGACAACATTCACTGACAACATTCACTCTCTGACAACATTCACTCACTGACAACATTCACTCACTGACAACATTCACTGACAACATTCACTGACTGACAACATTCAATGACTGACAACATTCACTGACAACATTCACTCACTGACAATATTCACTGACAACATTCACTCACTGACAACATTCACTGACAACATTCACTGACTGACAACATTCACTCACTGACAACATTCACTGACAACATTCACTGACTGACAACATTCACTGACAACATTCACTCACTGACAACATTCACTGACAACATTCGCTCACTGACAACATTCACTGACAACATTCACTCTCTGACAACATTCACTCACTGACAACATTCACTCACTGACAACATTCACTGACAACATTCACTCACTGACAACATTCACTGACAACATTCACTCACTGACAACATTCACTCACTGACAACATTCACTGACAACATTCACTCACTGACAACATTCACTGACAACATTCACTGACAACATTCACTCACTGACAACATTCACTGACAACATTCACTCACTGACAACATTCACTGACAACATTCACTCTCTGACAACATTCACTGACAACATTCACTGACAACATTCGCTCACTGGCAACATTCACTGACAACATTCACTCTCTGACAACATTCACTCACTGACAACATTCACTGACAACATTCACTCACTGACAACATTCACTGACAACATTCACTCACTGACAACATTCACTGACAACATTCACTCACTGACAACATTCACTCACTGACAACATTCACTGACAACATTCACTCTCTGACAACATTCACTCACTGACAACATTCACTCACTGACAAAATTCACTGACAACATTCACTCACTGACAACATTCACTCACTGACAACATTCACTGACAACATTCACTCACTGACAACATTCACTGACTGACAACATTCACTCACTGACAACATTCACTGACAACATTCACTCACTGACAACATTCACTGACAACATTCACTGACTGACAACATTCACTGACAACATTTACTGACTGACAACATTCACTCACTGACAACATTCACTGACAACATTCACTCACTGACAACATTCACTGACAACATTCGCTCACTGACAACATTCACTGACAACATTCACTCTCTGACAACATTCACTCACTGACAACATTCACTCACTGACAACATTCACTGACAACATTCACTCACTGACAACATTCACTGACAACATTCACTGACTGACAACATTCACTCACTGACAACATTCACTGACAACATTCACTCACTGACAACATTCACTGACAACATTCACTCACTGACAACATTCACTGACAACATTCACTGACTGACAACATTCACTCACTGACAACATTCACTGACAACATTCACTGACTGACAACATTCACTGACAACATTCACTCACTGACAACATTCACTGACAACATTCGCTCACTGACAACATTCACTGACAACATTCACTCTCTGACAACATTCACTCACTGACAACATTCACTGACAACATTCACTCACTGACAACATTCACTGACAACATTCGCTCACTGACAACATTCACTGACAACATTCACTCTCTGACAACATTCACTCACTGACAACATTCACTGACAACATTCGCTCACTGACAACATTCACTGACAACATTCACTCTCTGACAACATTCACTCACTGACAACATTCACTGACAACATTCACTCACTGACAACATTCACTGACAACATTCGCTCACTGACAACATTCACTGACAACATTCACTCTCTGACAACATTCACTCACTGACAACATTCACTCACTGACAACATTCACTGAAAACATTCACTGACTGACAACATTCACTCACTGACAACATTCACTGACAACATTCAATCACTGACAACATTCACTGACAACATTCACTGACTGACAACATTCACTCACTGACAACATTCACTGACAACATTCACTCACTGACAACATTCACTGACAACATTCAGTCACTGACAACATTCACTGACAACATTCGCTCACTGACAACATTCACTGACAACATTCACTCACTGACAACATTCACTGACAACATTCACTCTCTGACAACATTCACTCACTGACAACATTCACTGACAACATTCACTCACTGACAACATTCACTGACAACATTCACTCTCTGACAACATTCACTGACAACATTCACTCACTGACAACATTCACTGACAACATTCACTCACTGACAACATTCACTGACAACATTCGCTCACTGACAACATTCACTGACAACATTCACTCTCTGACAACATTCACTCACTGACAACATTCACTCACTGACAACATTCACTCACTGACAACATTCACTGACAACATTCACTCACTGACAACATTCACTCACTGACAACATTCACTGACAACATTCACTCACTGACAACATTCACTCACTGACAACATTCACTGACAACATTCACTCTCTGACAACATTCACTCACTGACAACATTCACTCACTGACAACATTCACTGACAACATTCACTCACTGACAACATTCACTGACAACATTCACTCACTGACAACATTCACTGACAACATTCACTCACTGACAACATTCACTGACAACATTCACTCACTGACAACATTCACTCACTGACAACATTCACTGACAACATTCACTGAAAACATTCACTCACTGACAACATTCACTGACAACATTCACTCTCTGACAACATTCACTGACAACATTCACTCACTGACAACATTCACTGACAACATTCACTCACTGACAACATTCACTGACAACATTCACTCACTGACAACATTCACTGACAACATTCACTCACTGACAACATTCACTCACTGACAACATTCACTGACAACATTCACTCACTGACAACATTCACTGACAACATTTACTCACTGACAACATTCAGTCACTGACAACATTCACTGACAACATTCACTCACTGACAACATTCACTGACAACATTCACTGACAACATTCACTCACTGACAACATTCACTGACAACATTCAATCTCTGACAACAATCACTGACAACATTCACTCTCTGACAACATTCACTGACAACATTCACTCTCTGACAACATTCACTGACAACATTCACTCACTGACAACATTCACTCACTGACAACATTCACTGACAACATTCACTCTCTGACAACATTCACTGACAACATTCACTCACTGACAACATTCACTCTCTGACAACATTCACTGACAACATTCACTCACTATCAACATTCACTGACAACATTCACTCTCTGACAACATTCACTGACAACATTCACTGACAACATTCGCTCACTGACAACATTCACTGACAACATTCACTCTCTGACAACATTCACTGACAACATTCACTCACTGACAACATTCACTGACAACATTCACTCACTGACAACATTCACTGACAACATTTACTCACTGACAACATTCACTGACAACATTCACTCTCTGACAACATTCACTGACAACATTCATTGACAACATTCACTCTCTGACAACATTCACTGACAACATTCACTGACAACATTCACTCACTGACAACATTCACTCTCTGACAACATTCACTCACTGACAACATTCACTCACTGACAACATTCACTGACAACATTCACTCACTGACAACATTCACTCACTGACAACATTCACTGACTGACAACATTCACTCACTGACAACATTCACTGACAACATTCATTCTCTGACAACATTCACTCACTGACAACATTCACTCACTGACAACATTCACTGACAACATTCACTCACTGACAACATTCACTGACAACATTCACTGACTGACAACATTCACTCACTGACAACATTCACTGACAACATTCACTCACTGACAACATTCACTGACAACATTCACTCACTGACAACATTCACTGACAACATTCACTGACTGACAACATTCACTCACTGACAACATTCACTGTCAACATTCACTCACTGACAACATTCACTGACAACATTCACTCACTGACAACATTCACTGACAACATTCGCTCACTGACAACATTCACTGACAACATTCACTCTCTGACAACATTCACTCACTGACAACATTCACTGACAACATTCACTCACTGACAACATTCACTGACAACATTCGCTCACTGACAACATTCACTGACAACATTCACTCACTGACAACATTCACTGACAACATTCGCTCACTGACAACATTCACTCACTGACAACATTCACTGACAACATTCACTCACTGACAACATTCACTGACAACATTCACTCTCTGACAACATTCACTGACAACATTCACTCACTGACAACATTCACTGACAACATTCACTCACTGACAACATTCACTCACTGACAACATTCACTGACAACATTCACTCTCTGACAACATTCACTGACAACATTCACTGACAACATTCGCTCACTGGCAACATTCACTCTCTGACAACATTCACTCACTGACAACATTCACTGACAACATTCACTCACTGACAACATTCACTGACAACATTCACTCACTGACAACATTCACTGACAACATTCACTCTCTGACAACATTCACTGACAACATTCACTCACTGACAACATTCAGTCACTGACAACATTCACTGACAACATTCACTCACTGACAACATTCACTGACAACATTCACTGACAACATTCACTCACTGACAACATTCACTGACAACATTCACTCACTGACAACATTCACTGACAACATTCACTCTCTGACAACATTCACTGACAACATTCACTCTCTGACAACATTCACTCTCTGACAACATTCACTCACTGACAACATTCACTCACTGACAACATTCAGTCACTGACAACATTCACTGACAACATTCACTCTCTGACAACATTCACTCACTGACAACATTCACTCACTGACAAAATTCACTGACAACATTCACTCACTGACAACATTCACTGACAACATTCACTCTCTGACAACATTCACTGACAACATTCACTCACTGACAACATTCACTGACAACATTCACTCACTGACAACATTCACTCACTGACAACATTCACTGACAACATTCACTCTCTGACAACATTCACTGACAACATTCACTCTCTGACAACATTCACTCACTGACAACATTCACTCACTGACAACATTCAGTCACTGACAACATTCACTGACAACATTCACTCTCTGACAACATTCACTCACTGACAACATTCACTCACTGACAACATTCACTGACAACATTCACTGACTGACAACATTCACTCACTGACAACATTCACTGACAACATTCACTCTCTGACAACATTCACTCACTGACAACATTCACTCACTGACAACATTCACTGACAACATTCACTCACTGACAACATTCACTGACAACATTCGCTCACTGACAACATTCACTGACAACATTCACTCTCTGACAACATTCACTCACTGACAACATTCACTCACTGACAACATTCACTGACAACATTCACTCACTGACAACATTCACTGACTGACAACATTCACTCACTGACAACATTCACTGACAACATTCACTCACTGACAACATTCACTGACAACATTCACTGACTGACAACATTCACTGACAACATTCACTGACTGACAACATTCACTCACTGACAACATTCACTGACAACATTCACTCACTGACAACATTCACTGACAACATTCGCTCACTGACAACATTCACTGACAACATTCACTCTCTGACAACATTCACTCACTGACAACATTCACTCACTGACAACATTCACTGACAACATTCACTCACTGACAACATTCACTGACAACATTCACTGACTGACAACATTCACTCACTGACAACATTCACTGACAACATTCACTCACTGACAACATTCACTGACAACATTCACTCACTGACAACATTCACTGACAACATTCACTGACTGACAACATTCACTCACTGACAACATTCACTGACAACATTCACTGACTGACAACATTCACTGACAACATTCACTCACTGACAACATTCACTGACAACATTCGCTCACTGACAACATTCACTCACTGACAACATTCACTGACAACATTCACTCACTGACAACATTCACTGACAACATTCGCTCACTGACAACATTCACTGACAACATTCACTCTCTGACAACATTCACTCACTGACAACATTCACTCACTGACAACATTCACTGACAACATTCGCTCACTGACAACATTCACTGACAACATTCACTCTCTGACAACATTCACTCACTGACAACATTCACTGACAACATTCACTCACTGACAACATTCACTGACAACATTCGCTCACTGACAACATTCACTGACAACATTCACTCTCTGACAACATTCACTCACTGACAACATTCACTCACTGACAACATTCACTGAAAACATTCACTGACTGACAACATTCACTCACTGACAACATTCACTGACAACATTCAATCACTGACAACATTCACTGACAACATTCACTGACTGACAACATTCACTCACTGACAACATTCACTGACAACATTCACTCACTGACAACATTCACTGACAACATTCAGTCACTGACAACATTCACTGACAACATTCGCTCACTGACAACATTCACTGACAACATTCACTCACTGACAACATTCACTGACAACATTCACTGACAACATTCACTCTCTGACAACATTCACTCACTGACAACATTCACTGACAACATTCACTCACTGACAACATTCACTGACAACATTCACTCTCTGACAACATTCACTGACAACATTCACTCACTGACAACATTCACTGACAACATTCACTCACTGACAACATTCACTGACAACATTCGCTCACTGACAACATTCACTGACAACATTCACTCTCTGACAACATTCACTCACTGACAACATTCACTCACTGACAACATTCACTCACTGACAACATTCACTGACAACATTCACTCACTGACAACATTCACTCACTGACAACATTCACTGACAACATTCACTCACTGACAACATTCACTGACAACATTCGCTCACTGACAACATTCACTGACAACATTCACTCTCTGACAACATTCACTCTCTGACAACATTCACTCACTGACAACATTCACTCACTGACAACATTCAGTCACTGACAACATTCACTGACAACATTCACTCACTGACAACATTCACTCACTGACAACATTCACTGACAACATTCACTCACTGACAACATTCACTGACAACATTCACTGACAACATTCACTCTCTGACAACATTCACTCACTGACAACATTCACTGACAACATTCACTCACTGACAACATTCACTGACAACATTCGCTCACTGACAACATTCACTGACAACATTCACTCTCTGACAACATTCACTGACAACATTCACTCTCTGACAACATTCACTCACTGACAACATTCGCTCACTGACAACATTCACTGACAACATTCACTCTCTGACAACATTCACTCTCTGACAACATTCACTCACTGACAACATTCACTGACAACATTCACTGACTGACAACATTCACTGACTGACAACATTCACTGACAACATTCACTCACTGACAATATTCACTGACAACATTCACTCACTGACAACATTCACTGACAACATTCACTGACTGACAACATTCACTCACTGACAACATTCACTGACTGACAACATTCACTGACAACATTCACTCACTGACAACATTCACTGACAACATTCGCTCACTGACAACATTCACTGACAACATTCACTCTCTGACAACATTCACTCACTGACAACATTCACTCACTGACAACATTCACTGACAACATTCACTCACTGACAACATTCACTGACAACATTCACTCACTGACAACATTCACTCACTGACAACATTCACTGACAACATTCACTCACTGACAACATTCACTGACAACATTCACTGACAACATTCACTCACTGACAACATTCACTGACAACATTCACTCTCTGACAACATTCACTGACAACATTCACTCACTGACAACATTCACTCACTGACAACATTCACTGACAACATTCACTCTCTGACAACATTCACTGACAACATTCACTGACAACATTCGCTCACTGACAACATTCACTGACAACATTCACTCTCTGACAACATTCACTCACTGACAACATTCACTGACAACATTCACTCACTGACAACATTCACTGACAACATTCACTCACTGACAACATTCACTGACAACATTCACTCTCTGACAACATTCACTCACTGACAACATTCACTCACTGACAACATTCACTGACAACATTCACTCTCTGACAACATTCACTCACTGACAACATTCACTCACTGACAACATTCACTGACAACATTCACTCACTGACAACATTCACTGACAACATTCACTCACTGACAACATTCAGTCACTGACAACATTCACTGACAACATTCACTCACTGACAACATTCACTGACAACATTCACTGACAACATTCACTCTCTGACAACATTCACTCACTGACAACATTCACAGACAACATTCACTCACTGACAACATTCACTGACAACATTCACTCTCTGACAACATTCACTGACAACATTCACTCTCTGACAACATTCACTCTCTGACAACATTCACTCACTGACAACATTCACTCACTGACAACATTCAGTCACTGACAACATTCACTGACAACATTCACTCTCTGACAACATTCACTCACTGACAACATTCACTCACTGACAACATTCACTGACAACATTCACTGACTGACAACATTCACTCACTGACAACATTCACTGACAACATTCACTCACTGACAACATTCACTCACTGACAACATTCACTGACAACATTCACTCACTGACAACATTCACTGACAACATTCGCTCACTGACAACATTCACTGACAACATTCACTCTCTGACAACATTCACTCACTGACAACATTCACTCACTGACAACATTCACTGACAACATTCACTCACTGACAACATTCACTGACTGACAACATTCACTCACTGACAACATTCACTGACAACATTCACTCACTGACAACATTCACTGACAACATTCACTGACTGACAACATTCACTCACTGACAACATTCACTGACAACATTCACTCACTGACAACATTCACTGACAACATTCACTCACTGACAACATTCGCTCACTGACAACATTCACTGACAACATTCACTCACTGACAACATTCACTGACAACATTCACTGACTGACAACATTCACTCACTGACAACATTCACTGACAACATTCCCTCACTGACAACATTCACTCACTGACAACATTCACTGACAACATTCACTCACTGACAACATTCACTGACAACATTCGCTCACTGACAACATTCACTGACAACATTCACTCTCTGACAACATTCACTCACTGACAACATTCACTCACTGACAACATTCACTGACTGACAACATTCACTCACTGACAACATTCACTGACAACATTCACTCTCTGACAACATTCACTCACTGACAACATTCACTCACTGACAACATTCACTGACAACATTCACTCACTGACAACATTCACTGACAACATTCACTCACTGACAACATTCACTGACAACATTCCCTCACTGACAACATTCACTCACTGACAACATTCACTGACAACATTCACTCACTGACAACATTCACTGACAACATTCACTCACTGACAACATTCACTCACTGACAACATTCACTGACTGACAACATTCACTCACTGACAACATTCACTGACAACATTCACTCACTGACAACATTCACTGACAACATTCGCTCACTGACAACATTCACTGACAACATTCACTCTCTGACAACATTCACTCACTGACAACATTCACTCACTGACAACATTCACTGACAACATTCACTCACTGACAACATTCACTGACTGACAACATTCGCTCACTGACAACATTCACTGACAACATTCACTCACTGACAACATTCACTGACAACATTCACTGACTGACAACATTCACTCACTGACAACATTCACTGACAACATTCACTCACTGACAACATTCACTGACAACATTCACTCACTGACAACATTCACTGACAACATTCACTCACTGACAACATTCACTGACAACATTCACTCACTGACAACATTCACTGACTGACAACATTCACTCACAACATTCACTGACTGACAACATTCGCTGACAACATTCACTCACTGACAACATTCACTGACAACATTCGCTCACTGACAACATTCACTGACAACATTCACTCTCTGACAACATTCACTCACTGACAACATTCACTGACAACATTCACTCACTGACAACATTCACTGACAACATTCGCTCACTGACAACATTCACTGACAACATTCACTCTCTGACAACATTCACTCACTGACAACATTCACTCACTGACAACATTCACTCACTGACAACATTCACTGACTGACAACATTCACTCACTGACAACATTCACTGACAACATTCACTCTCTGACAACATTCACTCACTGACAACATTCACTCACTGACAACATTCACTGACAACATTCACTCACTGACAACATTCACTGACAACATTCACTCACTGACAACATTCACTGACAACATTCCCTCACTGACAACATTCACTCACTGACAACATTCACTGACAACATTCACTCACTGACAACATTCACTGACAACATTCACTCACTGACAACATTCACTCACTGACAACATTCACTGACTGACAACATTCACTCACTGACAACATTCACTGACAACATTCACTCACTGACAACATTCACTGACAACATTCGCTCACTGACAACATTCACTGACAACATTCACTCTCTGACAACATTCACTCACTGACAACATTCACTCACTGACAACATTCACTGACAACATTCACTCACTGACAACATTCACTGACTGACAACATTCGCTCACTGACAACATTCACTGACAACATTCACTCACTGACAACATTCACTGACAACATTCACTGACTGACAACATTCACTCACTGACAACATTCACTGACAACATTCACTCACTGACAACATTCACTGACAACATTCACTCACTGACAACATTCACTGACAACATTCACTCACTGACAACATTCACTGACAACATTCACTCACTGACAACATTCACTGACTGACAACATTCACTCACAACATTCACTGACTGACAACATTCGCTGACAACATTCACTCACTGACAACATTCACTGACAACATTCGCTCACTGACAACATTCACTGACAACATTCACTCTCTGACAACATTCACTCACTGACAACATTCACTGACAACATTCACTCACTGACAACATTCACTGACAACATTCGCTCACTGACAACATTCACTGACAACATTCACTCTCTGACAACATTCACTCACTGACAACATTCACTCACTGACAACATTCACTGACAACATTCACTCACTGACAACATTCACTGACTGACAACATTCACTCACTGACAACATTCACTGACAACATTCACTCACTGACAACATTCACTGACAACATTCACTCACTGACAACATTCACTCACTGACAACATTCACTGACAACATTCACTCACTGACAACATTCACTGACAACATTCGCTCACTGACAACATTCACTGACAACATTCACTCTCTGACAACATTCACTCACTGACAACATTCACTCACTGACAACATTCACTGACAACATTCACTCACTGACAACATTCACTGACAACATTCCCTCACTGACAACATTCACTCACTGACAACATTCACTCACTGACAACATTCACTGACAACATTCACTCACTGACAACATTCACTGACAACATTCGCTCACTGACAACATTCACTGACAACATTCACTCTCTGACAACATTCACTCACTGACAACATTCACTCACTGACAACATTCACTGACAACATTCACTCACTGACAACATTCACTGACAACATTCACTCACTGACAACATTCACTGACAACATTCACTCTCTGACAACATTCACTCACTGACAACATTCACTGACAACATTCACTCACTGACAACATTCACTGACAACATTCACTCTCTGACAACATTCACTGACAACATTCACTCTCTGACAACATTCACTCTCTGACAACATTCACTCACTGACAACATTCACTGACAACATTCACTCTCTGACAACATTCACTCACTGACAACATTCACTCACTGACAACATTCACTGACAACATTCACTGACTGACAACATTCACTCACTGACAACATTCACTCACTGACAACATTCACTGACAACATTCACTCACTGACAACATTCACTGACAACATTCACTCACTGACAACGTTCAGTCACTGACAACATTCACTGACAACATTCACTCACTGACAACATTCACTGACAACATTCACTGACAACATTCACTCTCTGACAACATTCACTCACTGACAACATTCACAGACAACATTCACTCACTGACAACATTCACTGACAACATTCACTCTCTGACAACATTCACTGACAACATTCACTCTCTGACAACATTCACTCACTGACAACATTCACTCACTGACAACATTCAGTCACTGACAACATTCACTGACAACATTCACTCTCTGACAACATTCACTCACTGACAACATTCACTCACTGACAACATTCACTGACAACATTCACTGACTGACAACATTCACTCACTGACAACATTCACTGACAACATTCACTCACTGACAACATTCACTCACTGACAACATTCACTGACAACATTCACTCACTGACAACATTCACTGACAACATTCGCTCACTGACAACATTCACTGACAACATTCACTCTCTGACAACATTCACTCACTGACAACATTCACTCACTGACAACATTCACTGACAACATTCACTCACTGACAACATTCACTGACTGACAACATTCACTCACTGACAACATTCACTGACAACATTCACTCACTGACAACATTCACTGACAACATTCACTGACTGACAACATTCACTCACTGACAACATTCACTGACAACATTCACTCACTGACAACATTCACTGACAACATTCACTCACTGACAACATTCGCTCACTGACAACATTCACTGACAACATTCACTCACTGACAACATTCACTGACAACATTCACTGACTGACAACATTCACTCACTGACAACATTCACTGACAACATTCACTCACTGACAACATTCACTGACAACATTCCCTCACTGACAACATTCACTCACTGACAACATTCACTGACAACATTCACTCACTGACAACATTCACTGACAACATTCACTCACTGACAACATTCACTGACAACATTCGCTCACTGACAACATTCACTGACAACATTCACTCTCTGACAACATTCACTCACTGACAACATTCACTCACTGACAACATTCACTGACTGACAACATTCACTCACTGACAACATTCACTGACAACATTCACTCTCTGACAACATTCACTGACAACATTCACTGACAACATTCGCTCACTGACAACATTCACTGACAACATTCACTCTCTGACAACATTCACTGACAACATTCACTCACTGACAACATTCACTGACAACATTCACTCACTGACAACATTCACTGACAACATTTACTCACTGACAACATTCACTGACAACATTCACTCTCTGACAACATTCACTGACAACATTCATTGACAACATTCACTCTCTGACAACATTCACTGACAACATTCACTGACAACATTCACTCACTGACAACATTCACTCTCTGACAACATTCACTCACTGACAACATTCACTCACTGACAACATTCACTGACAACATTCACTCACTGACAACATTCACTCACTGACAACATTCACTGACTGACAACATTCACTCACTGACAACATTCACTGACAACATTCATTCTCTGACAACATTCACTCACTGACAACATTCACTCACTGACAACATTCACTGACAACATTCACTCACTGACAACATTCACTGACAACATTCACTGACTGACAACATTCACTCACTGACAACATTCACTGACAACATTCACTCACTGACAACATTCACTGACAACATTCACTCACTGACAACATTCACTGACAACATTCACTGACTGACAACATTCACTCACTGACAACATTCACTGTCAACATTCACTCACTGACAACATTCACTGACAACATTCACTCACTGACAACATTCACTGACAACATTCGCTCACTGACAACATTCACTGACAACATTCACTCTCTGACAACATTCACTCACTGACAACATTCACTGACAACATTCACTCACTGACAACATTCACTGACAACATTCGCTCACTGACAACATTCACTGACAACATTCACTCACTGACAACATTCACTGACAACATTCGCTCACTGACAACATTCACTCACTGACAACATTCACTGACAACATTCACTCACTGACAACATTCACTGACAACATTCACTCTCTGACAACATTCACTGACAACATTCACTCACTGACAACATTCACTGACAACATTCACTCACTGACAACATTCACTCACTGACAACATTCACTGACAACATTCACTCTCTGACAACATTCACTGACAACATTCACTGACAACATTCGCTCACTGGCAACATTCACTCTCTGACAACATTCACTCACTGACAACATTCACTGACAACATTCACTCACTGACAACATTCACTGACAACATTCACTCACTGACAACATTCACTGACAACATTCACTCTCTGACAACATTCACTGACAACATTCACTCACTGACAACATTCAGTCACTGACAACATTCACTGACAACATTCACTCACTGACAACATTCACTGACAACATTCACTGACAACATTCACTCACTGACAACATTCACTGACAACATTCACTCACTGACAACATTCACTGACAACATTCACTCTCTGACAACATTCACTGACAACATTCACTCTCTGACAACATTCACTCTCTGACAACATTCACTCACTGACAACATTCACTCACTGACAACATTCAGTCACTGACAACATTCACTGACAACATTCACTCTCTGACAACATTCACTCACTGACAACATTCACTCACTGACAAAATTCACTGACAACATTCACTCACTGACAACATTCACTGACAACATTCACTCTCTGACAACATTCACTGACAACATTCACTCACTGACAACATTCACTGACAACATTCACTCACTGACAACATTCACTCACTGACAACATTCACTGACAACATTCACTCTCTGACAACATTCACTGACAACATTCACTCTCTGACAACATTCACTCACTGACAACATTCACTCACTGACAACATTCAGTCACTGACAACATTCACTGACAACATTCACTCTCTGACAACATTCACTCACTGACAACATTCACTCACTGACAACATTCACTGACAACATTCACTGACTGACAACATTCACTCACTGACAACATTCACTGACAACATTCACTCTCTGACAACATTCACTCACTGACAACATTCACTCACTGACAACATTCACTGACAACATTCACTCACTGACAACATTCACTGACAACATTCGCTCACTGACAACATTCACTGACAACATTCACTCTCTGACAACATTCACTCACTGACAACATTCACTCACTGACAACATTCACTGACAACATTCACTCACTGACAACATTCACTGACTGACAACATTCACTCACTGACAACATTCACTGACAACATTCACTCACTGACAACATTCACTGACAACATTCACTGACTGACAACATTCACTGACAACATTCACTGACTGACAACATTCACTCACTGACAACATTCACTGACAACATTCACTCACTGACAACATTCACTGACAACATTCGCTCACTGACAACATTCACTGACAACATTCACTCTCTGACAACATTCACTCACTGACAACATTCACTCACTGACAACATTCACTGACAACATTCACTCACTGACAACATTCACTGACAACATTCACTGACTGACAACATTCACTCACTGACAACATTCACTGACAACATTCACTCACTGACAACATTCACTGACAACATTCACTCACTGACAACATTCACTGACAACATTCACTGACTGACAACATTCACTCACTGACAACATTCACTGACAACATTCACTGACTGACAACATTCACTGACAACATTCACTCACTGACAACATTCACTGACAACATTCGCTCACTGACAACATTCACTCACTGACAACATTCACTGACAACATTCACTCACTGACAACATTCACTGACAACATTCGCTCACTGACAACATTCACTGACAACATTCACTCTCTGACAACATTCACTCACTGACAACATTCACTCACTGACAACATTCACTGACAACATTCGCTCACTGACAACATTCACTGACAACATTCACTCTCTGACAACATTCACTCACTGACAACATTCACTGACAACATTCACTCACTGACAACATTCACTGACAACATTCGCTCACTGACAACATTCACTGACAACATTCACTCTCTGACAACATTCACTCACTGACAACATTCACTCACTGACAACATTCACTGAAAACATTCACTGACTGACAACATTCACTCACTGACAACATTCACTGACAACATTCAATCACTGACAACATTCACTGACAACATTCACTGACTGACAACATTCACTCACTGACAACATTCACTGACAACATTCACTCACTGACAACATTCACTGACAACATTCAGTCACTGACAACATTCACTGACAACATTCGCTCACTGACAACATTCACTGACAACATTCACTCACTGACAACATTCACTGACAACATTCACTGACAACATTCACTCTCTGACAACATTCACTCACTGACAACATTCACTGACAACATTCACTCACTGACAACATTCACTGACAACATTCACTCTCTGACAACATTCACTGACAACATTCACTCACTGACAACATTCACTGACAACATTCACTCACTGACAACATTCACTGACAACATTCGCTCACTGACAACATTCACTGACAACATTCACTCTCTGACAACATTCACTCACTGACAACATTCACTCACTGACAACATTCACTCACTGACAACATTCACTGACAACATTCACTCACTGACAACATTCACTCACTGACAACATTCACTGACAACATTCACTCACTGACAACATTCACTGACAACATTCGCTCACTGACAACATTCACTGACAACATTCACTCTCTGACAACATTCACTCTCTGACAACATTCACTCACTGACAACATTCACTCACTGACAACATTCAGTCACTGACAACATTCACTGACAACATTCACTCACTGACAACATTCACTCACTGACAACATTCACTGACAACATTCACTCACTGACAACATTCACTGACAACATTCACTGACAACATTCACTCTCTGACAACATTCACTCACTGACAACATTCACTGACAACATTCACTCACTGACAACATTCACTGACAACATTCGCTCACTGACAACATTCACTGACAACATTCACTCTCTGACAACATTCACTGACAACATTCACTCTCTGACAACATTCACTCACTGACAACATTCGCTCACTGACAACATTCACTGACAACATTCACTCTCTGACAACATTCACTCTCTGACAACATTCACTCACTGACAACATTCACTGACAACATTCACTGACTGACAACATTCACTGACTGACAACATTCACTGACAACATTCACTCACTGACAATATTCACTGACAACATTCACTCACTGACAACATTCACTGACAACATTCACTGACTGACAACATTCACTCACTGACAACATTCACTGACTGACAACATTCACTGACAACATTCACTCACTGACAACATTCACTGACAACATTCGCTCACTGACAACATTCACTGACAACATTCACTCTCTGACAACATTCACTCACTGACAACATTCACTCACTGACAACATTCACTGACAACATTCACTCACTGACAACATTCACTGACAACATTCACTCACTGACAACATTCACTCACTGACAACATTCACTGACAACATTCACTCACTGACAACATTCACTGACAACATTCACTGACAACATTCACTCACTGACAACATTCACTGACAACATTCACTCTCTGACAACATTCACTGACAACATTCACTCACTGACAACATTCACTCACTGACAACATTCACTGACAACATTCACTCTCTGACAACATTCACTGACAACATTCACTGACAACATTCGCTCACTGACAACATTCACTGACAACATTCACTCTCTGACAACATTCACTCACTGACAACATTCACTGACAACATTCACTCACTGACAACATTCACTGACAACATTCACTCACTGACAACATTCACTGACAACATTCACTCTCTGACAACATTCACTCACTGACAACATTCACTCACTGACAACATTCACTGACAACATTCACTCTCTGACAACATTCACTCACTGACAACATTCACTCACTGACAACATTCACTGACAACATTCACTCACTGACAACATTCACTGACAACATTCACTCACTGACAACATTCAGTCACTGACAACATTCACTGACAACATTCACTCACTGACAACATTCACTGACAACATTCACTGACAACATTCACTCTCTGACAACATTCACTCACTGACAACATTCACAGACAACATTCACTCACTGACAACATTCACTGACAACATTCACTCTCTGACAACATTCACTGACAACATTCACTCTCTGACAACATTCACTCTCTGACAACATTCACTCACTGACAACATTCACTCACTGACAACATTCAGTCACTGACAACATTCACTGACAACATTCACTCTCTGACAACATTCACTCACTGACAACATTCACTCACTGACAACATTCACTGACAACATTCACTGACTGACAACATTCACTCACTGACAACATTCACTGACAACATTCACTCACTGACAACATTCACTCACTGACAACATTCACTGACAACATTCACTCACTGACAACATTCACTGACAACATTCGCTCACTGACAACATTCACTGACAACATTCACTCTCTGACAACATTCACTCACTGACAACATTCACTCACTGACAACATTCACTGACAACATTCACTCACTGACAACATTCACTGACTGACAACATTCACTCACTGACAACATTCACTGACAACATTCACTCACTGACAACATTCACTGACAACATTCACTGACTGACAACATTCACTCACTGACAACATTCACTGACAACATTCACTCACTGACAACATTCACTGACAACATTCACTCACTGACAACATTCGCTCACTGACAACATTCACTGACAACATTCACTCACTGACAACATTCACTGACAACATTCACTGACTGACAACATTCACTCACTGACAACATTCACTGACAACATTCCCTCACTGACAACATTCACTCACTGACAACATTCACTGACAACATTCACTCACTGACAACATTCACTGACAACATTCGCTCACTGACAACATTCACTGACAACATTCACTCTCTGACAACATTCACTCACTGACAACATTCACTCACTGACAACATTCACTGACTGACAACATTCACTCACTGACAACATTCACTGACAACATTCACTCTCTGACAACATTCACTCACTGACAACATTCACTCACTGACAACATTCACTGACAACATTCACTCACTGACAACATTCACTGACAACATTCACTCACTGACAACATTCACTGACAACATTCCCTCACTGACAACATTCACTCACTGACAACATTCACTGACAACATTCACTCACTGACAACATTCACTGACAACATTCACTCACTGACAACATTCACTCACTGACAACATTCACTGACTGACAACATTCACTCACTGACAACATTCACTGACAACATTCACTCACTGACAACATTCACTGACAACATTCGCTCACTGACAACATTCACTGACAACATTCACTCTCTGACAACATTCACTCACTGACAACATTCACTCACTGACAACATTCACTGACAACATTCACTCACTGACAACATTCACTGACTGACAACATTCGCTCACTGACAACATTCACTGACAACATTCACTCACTGACAACATTCACTGACAACATTCACTGACTGACAACATTCACTCACTGACAACATTCACTGACAACATTCACTCACTGACAACATTCACTGACAACATTCACTCACTGACAACATTCACTGACAACATTCACTCACTGACAACATTCACTGACAACATTCACTCACTGACAACATTCACTGACTGACAACATTCACTCACAACATTCACTGACTGACAACATTCGCTGACAACATTCACTCACTGACAACATTCACTGACAACATTCGCTCACTGACAACATTCACTGACAACATTCACTCTCTGACAACATTCACTCACTGACAACATTCACTGACAACATTCACTCACTGACAACATTCACTGACAACATTCGCTCACTGACAACATTCACTGACAACATTCACTCTCTGACAACATTCACTCACTGACAACATTCACTCACTGACAACATTCACTCACTGACAACATTCACTGACTGACAACATTCACTCACTGACAACATTCACTGACAACATTCACTCTCTGACAACATTCACTCACTGACAACATTCACTCACTGACAACATTCACTGACAACATTCACTCACTGACAACATTCACTGACAACATTCACTCACTGACAACATTCACTGACAACATTCCCTCACTGACAACATTCACTCACTGACAACATTCACTGACAACATTCACTCACTGACAACATTCACTGACAACATTCACTCACTGACAACATTCACTCACTGACAACATTCACTGACTGACAACATTCACTCACTGACAACATTCACTGACAACATTCACTCACTGACAACATTCACTGACAACATTCGCTCACTGACAACATTCACTGACAACATTCACTCTCTGACAACATTCACTCACTGACAACATTCACTCACTGACAACATTCACTGACAACATTCACTCACTGACAACATTCACTGACTGACAACATTCGCTCACTGACAACATTCACTGACAACATTCACTCACTGACAACATTCACTGACAACATTCACTGACTGACAACATTCACTCACTGACAACATTCACTGACAACATTCACTCACTGACAACATTCACTGACAACATTCACTCACTGACAACATTCACTGACAACATTCACTCACTGACAACATTCACTGACTGACAACATTCACTCACAACATTCACTGACTGACAACATTCGCTGACAACATTCACTCACTGACAACATTCACTGACAACATTCGCTCACTGACAACATTCACTGACAACATTCACTCTCTGACAACATTCACTCACTGACAACATTCACTGACAACATTCACTCACTGACAACATTCACTGACAACATTCGCTCACTGACAACATTCACTGACAACATTCACTCTCTGACAACATTCACTCACTGACAACATTCACTCACTGACAACATTCACTGACAACATTCACTCACTGACAACATTCACTGACTGACAACATTCACTCACTGACAACATTCACTGACAACATTCACTCACTGACAACATTCACTGACAACATTCACTCACTGACAACATTCACTCACTGACAACATTCACTGACAACATTCACTCACTGACAACATTCACTGACAACATTCGCTCACTGACAACATTCACTGACAACATTCACTCTCTGACAACATTCACTCACTGACAACATTCACTCACTGACAACATTCACTGACAACATTCACTCACTGACAACATTCACTGACAACATTCCCTCACTGACAACATTCACTCACTGACAACATTCACTCACTGACAACATTCACTGACAACATTCACTCACTGACAACATTCACTGACAACATTCGCTCACTGACAACATTCACTGACAACATTCACTCTCTGACAACATTCACTCACTGACAACATTCACTCACTGACAACATTCACTGACAACATTCACTCACTGACAACATTCACTGACAACATTCACTCACTGACAACATTCACTGACAACATTCACTCTCTGACAACATTCACTCACTGACAACATTCACTGACAACATTCACTCACTGACAACATTCACTGACAACATTCACTCTCTGACAACATTCACTGACAACATTCACTCTCTGACAACATTCACTCTCTGACAACATTCACTCACTGACAACATTCACTGACAACATTCACTCTCTGACAACATTCACTCACTGACAACATTCACTCACTGACAACATTCACTGACAACATTCACTGACTGACAACATTCACTCACTGACAACATTCACTCACTGACAACATTCACTGACAACATTCACTCACTGACAACATTCACTGACAACATTCACTCACTGACAACGTTCAGTCACTGACAACATTCACTGACAACATTCACTCACTGACAACATTCACTGACAACATTCACTGACAACATTCACTCTCTGACAACATTCACTCACTGACAACATTCACAGACAACATTCACTCACTGACAACATTCACTGACAACATTCACTCTCTGACAACATTCACTGACAACATTCACTCTCTGACAACATTCACTCACTGACAACATTCACTCACTGACAACATTCAGTCACTGACAACATTCACTGACAACATTCACTCTCTGACAACATTCACTCACTGACAACATTCACTCACTGACAACATTCACTGACAACATTCACTGACTGACAACATTCACTCACTGACAACATTCACTGACAACATTCACTCACTGACAACATTCACTCACTGACAACATTCACTGACAACATTCACTCACTGACAACATTCACTGACAACATTCGCTCACTGACAACATTCACTGACAACATTCACTCTCTGACAACATTCACTCACTGACAACATTCACTCACTGACAACATTCACTGACAACATTCACTCACTGACAACATTCACTGACTGACAACATTCACTCACTGACAACATTCACTGACAACATTCACTCACTGACAACATTCACTGACAACATTCACTGACTGACAACATTCACTCACTGACAACATTCACTGACAACATTCACTCACTGACAACATTCACTGACAACATTCACTCACTGACAACATTCGCTCACTGACAACATTCACTGACAACATTCACTCACTGACAACATTCACTGACAACATTCACTGACTGACAACATTCACTCACTGACAACATTCACTGACAACATTCACTCACTGACAACATTCACTGACAACATTCCCTCACTGACAACATTCACTCACTGACAACATTCACTGACAACATTCACTCACTGACAACATTCACTGACAACATTCACTCACTGACAACATTCACTGACAACATTCGCTCACTGACAACATTCACTGACAACATTCACTCTCTGACAACATTCACTCACTGACAACATTCACTCACTGACAACATTCACTGACTGACAACATTCACTCACTGACAACATTCACTGACAACATTCACTCTCTGACAACATTCACTCACTGACAACATTCACTCACTGACAACATTCACTGACAACATTCACTCACTGACAACATTCACTGACAACATTCACTCACTGACAACATTCACTGACAACATTCCCTCACTGACAACATTCACTCACTGACAACATTCACTGACAACATTCACTCACTGACAACATTCACTGACAACATTCACTCACTGACAACATTCACTCACTGACAACATTCACTGACTGACAACATTCACTCACTGACAACATTCACTGACAACATTCACTCACTGACAACATTCACTGACAACATTCGCTCACTGACAACATTCACTGACAACATTCACTCTCTGACAACATTCACTCACTGACAACATTCACTCACTGACAACATTCACTGACAACATTCACTCACTGACAACATTCACTGACTGACAACATTCACTCACTGACAACATTCACTGACAACATTCACTGACAACATTCACTGACTGACAACATTCACTCACTGACAACATTCACTGACAACATTCACTCACTGACAACATTCACTGACAACATTCACTCACTGACAACATTCACTGACAACATTCACTCACTGACAACATTCACTGACAACATTCACTCACTGACAACATTCACTGACTGACAACATTCACTCACAACATTCACTGACTGACAACATTCGCTGACAACATTCACTCACTGACAACATTCACTGACAACATTCGCTCACTGACAACATTCACTGACAACATTCACTCTCTGACAACATTCACTCACTGACAACATTCACTGACAACATTCACTCACTGACAACATTCACTGACAACATTCGCTCACTGACAACATTCACTGACAACATTCACTCTCTGACAACATTCACTGACTGACAACATTCACTCACTGACAACATTCACTGACAACATTCACTCACTGACAACATTCACTCACTGACAACATTCACTGACAACATTCACTCACTGACAACATTCACTGACAACATTCCCTCACTGACAACATTCACTCACTGACAACATTCACTCACTGACAACATTCACTGACAACATTCACTCACTGACAACATTCACTGACAACATTCGCTCACTGACAACATTCACTGACAACATTCACTCTCTGACAACATTCACTCACTGACAACATTCACTCACTGACAACATTCACTGACAACATTCACTCACTGACAACATTCACTGACAACATTCACTCACTGACAACATTCAGTCACTGACAACATTCACTGACAACATTCACTCACTGACAACATTCACTGACAACATTCACTCTCTGACAACATTCACTCACTGACAACATTCACTGACAACATTCACTCACTGACAACATTCACTGACAACATTCACTCTCTGACAACATTCACTGACAACATTCACTCTCTGACAACATTCACTCTCTGACAACATTCACTCACTGACAACATTCACTGACAACATTCACTCTCTGACAACATTCACTCACTGACAACATTCACTCACTGACAACATTCACTGACAACATTCACTGACTGACAACATTCACTCACTGACAACATTCACTGACAACATTCACTCTCTGACAACATTCACTGACAACATTCACTGACTGACAACATTCACTCACTGACAACATTCACTGACAACATTCACTCACTAAAAACATTCACTGACAACATTCACTCACTGACAACATTCACTGACAACATTCACTCACTGACAACATTCACTGACAACATTCACTGACTGACAACATTCACTCACTGACAACATTCACTGACAACATTCACTCACTGACAACATTCACTGACAACATTCCCTCACTGACAACATTCACTCACTGACAACATTCACTGACAACATTCACTCACTGACAACATTCACTGACAACATTCACTCACTGACAACATTCACTGACAACATTCGCTCACTGACAACATTCACTGACAACATTCACTCTCTGACAACATTCACTCACTGACAACATTCACTCACTGACAACATTCACTGACAACATTCACTCACTGACAACATTCACTGACAACATTCACTCTCTGACAACATTCACTCACTGACAACATTCACTGACAACATTCACTCACTGACAACATTCACTGACAACATTCACTCACTGACAACATTCACTGACAACATTCCCTCACTGACAACATTCACTCACTGACAACATTCACTGACAACATTCACTCACTGACAACATTCACTGACAACATTCACTCACTGACAACATTCACTGACAACATTCACTGACTGACAACATTCACTCACTGACAACATTCACTGACAACATTCACTCACTGACAACATTCACTGACAACATTCGCTCACTGACAACATTCACTGACAACATTCACTCTCTGACAACATTCACTCACTGACAACATTCTCTCACTGACAACATTCACTGACAACATTCACTCACTGACAACATTCACTGACAACATTCACTGACTGACAACATTCACTCACTGACAACATTCACTGACAACATTCACTCACTGACAACATTCACTGACAACATTCACTGACTGACAACATTCACTCACTGACAACATTCACTGACAACATTCACTGACTGACAACATTCACTGACAACATTCACTCACTGACAACATTCACTGACAACATTCGCTCACTGACAACATTCACTGACAACATTCACTCTCTGACAACATTCACTCACTGACAACATTCACTGACAACATTCACTCACTGACAACATTCACTGACAACATTCGCTCACTGACAACATTCACTGACAACATTCACTCTCTGACAACATTCACTCACTGACAACATTCACTCACTGACAACATTCACTGACAACATTCACTCACTGACAACATTCACTGACTGACAACATTCACTCACTGACAACATTCACTGACAACATTCACTCACTGACAACATTCACTGACAACATTCACTCACTGACAACATTCACTCACTGACAACATTCACTGACAACATTCACTCACTGACAACATTCACTGACAACATTCGCTCACTGACAACATTCACTGACAACATTCACTCTCTGACAACATTCCCTCACTGACAACATTCACTCACTGACAACATTCACTGACAACATTCACTCACTGACAACATTCACTGACAACATTCACTCACTGACAACATTCACTGACAACATTCCCTCACTGACAACATTCACTCACTGACAACATTCACTGACAACATTCACTCACTGACAACATTCACTGACAACATTCACTCACTGACAACATTCACTGACAACATTCACTCACTGACAACATTCACTGACAACATTCTCTCACTGACAACATTCACTGACAACATTCACTCACTGACAACATTCACTGACAACATTCACTCACTGACAACATTCACTGACAACATTCACTGACTGACAACATTCACTGACTGACAACATTCACTGACAACATTCACTCACTGACAACATTCACTGACAACATTCACTCACTGACAACATTCACTGACAACATTCGCTCACTGACAACATTCACTGACAACATTCACTCTCTGACAACATTCACTCACTGACAACATTCACTGACAACATTCACTCACTGACAACATTCACTGACAACATTCACTCACTGACAACATTCACTCACTGACAACATTCACTGACAACATTCACTCACTGACAACATTCACTGACAACATTCACTGACAACATTCACTCACTGACAACATTCACTGACAACATTCACTCACTGACAACATTCACTGACAACATTCACTGACTGACAACATTCACTCACTGACAACATTCACTGACAACATTCACTCTCTGACAACATTCACTCACTGACAACATTCACTCACTGACAACATTCACTGACAACATTCACTCACTGACAACATTCACTGACAACATTCGCTCACTGACAACATTCACTGACAACATTCACTCTCTGACAACATTCACTCACTGACAACATTCACTGACAACATTCACTGACTGACAACATTCACTGACAACATTCACTCACTGACAACATTCACTGACAACATTCACTCACTGACAACATTCACTGACAACATTCACTCACTGACAACATTCACTCACTGACAACATTCACTGACAACATTCACTCTCTGACAACATTCACTGACAACATTCACTCTCTGACAACATTCACTCACTGACAACATTCACTCACTGACAACATTCAGTCACTGACAACATTCACTGACAACATTCACTCTCTGACAACATTCACTCTCTGACAACATTCACTCACTGACAACATTCACTGACAACATTCACTCACTGACAACATTCACTCACTGACAACATTCACTGACAACATTCACTCTCTGACAACATTCACTGACAACATTCACTGACAACATTCGCTCACTGACAACATTCACTGACAACATTCACTCTCTGACAACATTCACTCACTGACAACATTCACTGACAACATTCACTGACAACATTCACTCTCTGACAACATTCACTGACAACATTCACTCACTGACAACATTCACTGACAACATTCACTCACTGACAACATTCACTCACTGACAACATTCACTGACAACATTCACTCTCTGACAACATTCACTGACAACATTCACTGACAACATTCGCTCACTGACAACATTCACTGACAACATTCACTCTCTGACAACATTCACTCACTGACAACATTCACTGACAACATTCACTGACAACATTCACTGACAACATTCACTGACAACATTCACTCACTGACAACATTCACTGACAACATTCAATCTCTGACAACAATCACTGACAACATTCACTCTCTGACAACATTCACTGACAACATTCACTCTCTGACAACATTCACTCACTGACAACATTCACTCTCTGACAACATTCACTGACAACATTCACTCTCTGACAACATTCACTGACAACATTCACTCACTATCAACATTCACTGACAACATTCACTCTCTGACAACATTCACTGACAACATTCACTGACAACATTCGCTCACTGACAACATTCACTGACAACATTCACTCTCTGACAACATTCACTGACAACATTCACTCACTGACAACATTCACTGACAACATTCACTCACTGACAACATTCACTGACAACATTTACTCACTGACAACATTCACTGACAACATTCACTCTCTGACAACATTCACTGACAACATTCACTGACAACATTCACTCTCTGACAACATTCACTGACAACATTCACTGACAACATTCACTCACTGACAACATTCACTCACTGACAACATTCACTGACAACATTCACTCACTGACAACATTCACTGACAACATTCACTGACAACATTCACTCACTGACAACATTCACTGACAACATTCACTCTCTGACAACATTCACTGACAACATTCACTCACAGATAACATTCACTGACAACATTCACTCACTGACAACATTCACTCACTGACAACATTCACTGACAACATTCACTCTCTGACAACATTCACTGACAACATTCACTGACAACATTCGCTCACTGACAACATTCACTCTCTGACAACATTCACTCACTGACAACATTCACTGACAACATTCACTCACTGACAACATTCACTGACAACATTCACTCACTGACAACATTCACTCACTGACAACATTCACTGACAACATTCACTCACTGACAACATTCACTGACAACATTCACTCTCTGACAACATTCACTCACTGACAACATTCACTCACTGACAACATTCACTGACAACATTCACTCTCTGACAACATTCACTCACTGACAACATTCACTCACTGACAACATTCACTGACAACATTCACTCACTGACAACATTCACTGACAACATTCACTCACTGACAACATTCACTGACAACATTCACTCACTGACAACATTCACTCACTGACAACATTCACTGACAACATTCACTGAAAACATTCACTCACTGACAACATTCACTGACAACATTCACTCTCTGACAACATTCACTGACAACATTCACTCACTGACAACATTCACTGACAACATTCACTCACTGACAACATTCACTGACAACATTCACTCACTGACAACATTCACTGACAACATTCACTCACTGACAACATTCACTCACTGACAACATTCACTGACAACATTCACTCACTGACAACATTCACTGACAACATTTACTCACTGACAACATTCAGTCACTGACAACATTCACAGACAACATTCACTCACTGACAACATTCAGTCACTGACAACATTCACTGACAACATTCACTGACAACATTCACTGACAACATTCACTCACTGACAACATTCACTGACAACATTCACTGACAACATTCACTCACTGACAACATTCACTGACAACATTCAATCTCTGACAACAATCACTGACAACATTCACTCTCTGACAACATTCACTGACAACATTCACTCTCTGACAACATTCACTGACAACATTCACTCACTGACAACATTCACTCACTGACAACATTCACTCTCTGACAACATTCACTGACAACATTCACTCTCTGACAACATTCACTGACAATATTCACTCACTGACAACATTAACTCACTGACAACATTCACTCTCTGACAACATTCACTGACAACATTCACTCACTATCAACATTCACTGACAACATTCACTCTCTGACAACATTCACTGACAACATTCACTGACAACATTCGCTCACTGACAACATTCACTGACAACATTCACTCTCTGACAACATTCGCTGACAACATTCACTCACTGACAACATTCACTGACAACATTCACTCACTGACAACATTCACTGACAACATTTACTCACTGACAACATTCACTGACAACATTCACTCTCTGACAACATTCACTGACAACATTCACTGACAACATTCACTCTCTGACAACATTCACTGACAACATTCACTGACAACATTCACTCACTGACAACATTCACTCTCTGACAACATTCACTCACTGACAACATTCACTCACTGACAACATTCACTGACAACATTCACTCACTGACAACATTCACTCACTGACAACATTCACTGACTGACAACATTCACTCACTGACAACATTCACTGACAACATTCATTCTCTGACAACATTCACTCACTGACAACATTCACTCACTGACAACATTCACTGACAACATTCACTCACTGACAACATTCACTGACAACATTCACTGACTGACAACATTCACTCACTGACAACATTCACTGACAACATTCACTCACTGACAACATTCACTGACAACATTCACTCACTGACAACATTCACTGACAACATTCACTCACTGACAACATTCACTCACTGACAACATTCACTGTCAACATTCACTCACTGACAACATTCACTGACAACATTCACTCACTGACAACATTCACTGACAACATTCGCTCACTGACAACATTCACTGACAACATTCACTCTCTGACAACATTCACTCACTGACAACATTCACTGACAACATTCACTCACTGACAACATTCACTGACAACATTCGCTCACTGACAACATTCACTGACAACATTCACTCACTGACAACATTCACTGACAACATTCGCTCACTGACAACATTCACTCACTGACAACATTCACTGAACACATTCACTCACTGACAACATTCACTGACAACATTCACTGACAACATTCACTCACTGACAACATTCACTGACAACATTCACTCTCTGACAACATTCACTGACAACATTCACTGACAACATTCGCTCACTGGCAACATTCACTGACAACATTCACTCTCTGACAACATTCACTCACTGACAACATTCACTGACAACATTCACTCACTGACAACATTCACTGACAACATTCGCTCACTGACAACATTCACTGACAACATTCACTCTCTGACAACATTCACTCACTGACAACATTCACTCACTGACAACATTCACTGACAACATTCGCTCACTGACAACATTCACTGACAACATTCACTCTCTGACAACATTCACTCACTGACAACATTCACTGACAACATTCACTCACTGACAACATTCACTGACAACATTCGCTCACTGACAACATTCACTGACAACATTCACTCTCTGACAACATTCACTCACTGACAACATTCACTCACTGACAACATTCACTGAAAACATTCACTGACTGACAACATTCACTCACTGACAACATTCACTGACAACATTCAATCACTGACAACATTCACTGACAACATTCACTGACTGACAACATTCACTCACTGACAACATTCACTGACAACATTCACTCACTGACAACATTCACTGACAACATTCAGTCACTGACAACATTCACTGACAACATTCGCTCACTGACAACATTCACTGACAACATTCACTCACTGACAACATTCACTGACAACATTCACTGACAACATTCACTCTCTGACAACATTCACTCACTGACAACATTCACTGACAACATTCACTCACTGACAACATTCACTGACAACATTCACTCTCTGACAACATTCACTGACAACATTCACTCACTGACAACATTCACTGACAACATTCACTCACTGACAACATTCACTGACAACATTCGCTCACTGACAACATTCACTGACAACATTCACTCTCTGACAACATTCACTCACTGACAACATTCACTCACTGACAACATTCACTCACTGACAACATTCACTGACAACATTCACTCACTGACAACATTCACTCACTGACAACATTCACTGACAACATTCACTCACTGACAACATTCACTGACAACATTCGCTCACTGACAACATTCACTGACAACATTCACTCTCTGACAACATTCACTCTCTGACAACATTCACTCACTGACAACATTCACTCACTGACAACATTCAGTCACTGACAACATTCACTGACAACATTCACTCACTGACAACATTCACTGACAACATTCACTGACAACATTCACTCTCTGACAACATTCACTCACTGACAACATTCACTGACAACATTCACTCACTGACAACATTCACTGACAACATTCACTCTCTGACAACATTCACTGACAACATTCACTCTCTGACAACATTCACTCTCTGACAACATTCACTCACTGACAACATTCACTCACTGACAACATTCACTGACAACATTCACTCTCTGACAACATTCACTCACTGACAACATTCACTCACTGACAACATTCACTGACAACATTCACTCTCTGACAACATTCACTCACTGACAACATTCACTCACTGACAACATTCACTGACAACATTCACTCACTGACAACATTCACTGACAACATTCACTCACTGACAACATTCAGTCACTGACAACATTCACTGACAACATTCACTCACTGACAACATTCACTGACAACATTCACTCTCTGACAACATTCACTCACTGACAACATTCACAGACAACATTCACTCACTGACAACATTCACTGACAACATTCACTCTCTGACAACATTCACTGACAACATTCACTCTCTGACAACATTCACTCTCTGACAACATTCACTCACTGACAACATTCACTCACTGACAACATTCAGTCACTGACAACATTCACTGACAACATTCACTCTCTGACAACATTCACTCACTGACAACATTCACTCACTGACAACATTCACTGACAACATTCACTGACTGACAACATTCACTCACTGACAACATTCACTGACAACATTCACTCACTGACAACATTCACTCACTGACAACATTCACTGACAACATTCACTCACTGACAACATTCACTGACAACATTCGCTCACTGACAACATTCACTGACAACATTCACTCTCTGACAACATTCACTCACTGACAACATTCACTCACTGACAACATTCACTGACAACATTCACTCACTGACAACATTCACTGACTGACAACATTCACTCACTGACAACATTCACTGACAACATTCACTCACTGACAACATTCACTGACAACATTCACTGACTGACAACATTCACTCACTGACAACATTCACTGACAACATTCACTCACTGACAACATTCACTGACAACATTCACTCACTGACAACATTCGCTCACTGACAACATTCACTGACAACATTCACTCACTGACAACATTCACTGACAACATTCACTGACTGACAACATTCACTCACTGACAACATTCACTGACAACATTCCCTCACTGACAACATTCACTCACTGACAACATTCACTGACAACATTCACTCACTGACAACATTCACTGACAACATTCGCTCACTGACAACATTCACTGACAACATTCGCTCACTGACAACATTCACTGACAACATTCACTCTCTGACAACATTCACTCACTGACAACATTCACTCACTGACAACATTCACTGACTGACAACATTCACTCACTGACAACATTCACTGACAACATTCACTCTCTGACAACATTCACTCACTGACAACATTCACTCACTGACAACATTCACTGACAACATTCACTCACTGACAACATTCACTGACAACATTCACTCACTGACAACATTCACTGACAACATTCCCTCACTGACAACATTCACTCACTGACAACATTCACTGACAACATTCACTCACTGACAACATTCACTGACAACATTCACTCACTGACAACATTCACTCACTGACAACATTCACTGACTGACAACATTCACTCACTGACAACATTCACTGACAACATTCACTCACTGACAACATTCACTGACAACATTCGCTCACTGACAACATTCACTGACAACATTCACTCTCTGACAACATTCACTCACTGACAACATTCACTCACTGACAACATTCACTGACAACATTCACTCACTGACAACATTCACTGACTGACAACATTCGCTCACTGACAACATTCACTGACAACATTCACTCACTGACAACATTCACTGACAACATTCACTGACTGACAACATTCACTCACTGACAACATTCACTGACAACATTCACTCACTGACAACATTCACTGACAACATTCACTCACTGACAACATTCACTGACAACATTCACTCACTGACAACATTCACTGACAACATTCACTCACTGACAACATTCACTGACTGACAACATTCACTCACAACATTCACTGACTGACAACATTCGCTGACAACATTCACTCACTGACAACATTCACTGACAACATTCGCTCACTGACAACATTCACTGACAACATTCACTCTCTGACAACATTCACTCACTGACAACATTCACTGACAACATTCACTCACTGACAACATTCACTGACAACATTCGCTCACTGACAACATTCACTGACAACATTCACTCTCTGACAACATTCACTCACTGACAACATTCACTCACTGACAACATTCACTGACAACATTCACTCACTGACAACATTCACTGACTGACAACATTCACTCACTGACAACATTCACTGACAACATTCACTCACTGACAACATTCACTGACAACATTCACTCACTGACAACATTCACTCACTGACAACATTCACTGACAACATTCACTCACTGACAACATTCACTGACAACATTCGCTCACTGACAACATTCACTGACAACATTCACTCTCTGACAACATTCACTCACTGACAACATTCACTCACTGACAACATTCACTGACAACATTCACTCACTGACAACATTCACTGACAACATTCCCTCACTGACAACATTCACTCACTGACAACATTCACTCACTGACAACATTCACTGACAACATTCACTCACTGACAACATTCACTGACAACATTCGCTCACTGACAACATTCACTGACAACATTCACTCTCTGACAACATTCACTCACTGACAACATTCACTCACTGACAACATTCACTGACAACATTCACTCACTGACAACATTCACTGACAACATTCACTCACTGACAACATTCACTGACAACATTCACTCTCTGACAACATTCACTCACTGACAACATTCACTGACAACATTCACTCACTGACAACATTCACTGACAACATTCACTCTCTGACAACATTCACTGACAACATTCACTCTCTGACAACATTCACTCTCTGACAACATTCACTCACTGACAACATTCACTGACAACATTCACTCTCTGACAACATTCACTCACTGACAACATTCACTCACTGACAACATTCACTGACAACATTCACTGACTGACAACATTCACTCACTGACAACATTCACTCACTGACAACATTCACTGACAACATTCACTCACTGACAACATTCACTGACAACATTCACTCACTGACAACATTCAGTCACTGACAACATTCACTGACAACATTCACTCACTGACAACATTCACTGACAACATTCACTGACAACATTCACTCTCTGACAACATTCACTCACTGACAACATTCACAGACAACATTCACTCACTGACAACATTCACTGACAACATTCACTCTCTGACAACATTCACTGACAACATTCACTCTCTGACAACATTCACTCTCTGACAACATTCACTCACTGACAACATTCACTCACTGACAACATTCAGTCACTGACAACATTCACTGACAACATTCACTCTCTGACAACATTCACTCACTGACAACATTCACTCACTGACAACATTCACTGACAACATTCACTGACTGACAACATTCACTCACTGACAACATTCACTGACAACATTCACTCACTGACAACATTCACTCACTGACAACATTCACTGACAACATTCACTCACTGACAACATTCACTGACAACATTCGCTCACTGACAACATTCACTGACAACATTCACTCTCTGACAACATTCACTCACTGACAACATTCACTCACTGACAACATTCACTGACAACATTCACTCACTGACAACATTCACTGACTGACAACATTCACTCACTGACAACATTCACTGACAACATTCACTCACTGACAACATTCACTGACAACATTCACTGACTGACAACATTCACTCACTGACAACATTCACTGACAACATTCACTCACTGACAACATTCACTGACAACATTCACTCACTGACAACATTCGCTCACTGACAACATTCACTGACAACATTCACTCACTGACAACATTCACTGACAACATTCACTGACTGACAACATTCACTCACTGACAACATTCACTGACAACATTCACTCACTGACAACATTCACTGACAACATTCCCTCACTGACAACATTCACTCACTGACAACATTCACTGACAACATTCACTCACTGACAACATTCACTGACAACATTCACTCACTGACAACATTCACTGACAACATTCGCTCACTGACAACATTCACTGACAACATTCACTCTCTGACAACATTCACTCACTGACAACATTCACTCACTGACAACATTCACTGACTGACAACATTCACTCACTGACAACATTCACTGACAACATTCACTCTCTGACAACATTCACTCACTGACAACATTCACTCACTGACAACATTCACTGACAACATTCACTCACTGACAACATTCACTGACAACATTCACTCACTGACAACATTCACTGACAACATTCACTCACTGACAACATTCACTCACTGACAACATTCACTGACTGACAACATTCACTCACTGACAACATTCACTGACAACATTCACTCACTGACAACATTCACTGACAACATTCGCTCACTGACAACATTCACTGACAACATTCACTCTCTGACAACATTCACTCACTGACAACATTCACTCACTGACAACATTCACTGACTGACAACATTCACTCACTGACAACATTCACTGACAACATTCACTCACTGACAACATTCACTGACAACATTCACTGACTGACAACATTCACTCACTGACAACATTCACTGACAACATTCACTCACTGACAACATTCACTGACAACATTCACTCACTGACAACATTCACTGACAACATTCACTCACTGACAACATTCACTGACAACATTCACTCACTGACAACATTCACTGACTGACAACATTCACTCACAACATTCACTGACTGACAACATTCGCTGACAACATTCACTCACTGACAACATTCACTGACAACATTCGCTCACTGACAACATTCACTGACAACATTCACTCTCTGACAACATTCACTCACTGACAACATTCACTGACAACATTCACTCACTGACAACATTCACTGACAACATTCGCTCACTGACAACATTCACTGACAACATTCACTCTCTGACAACATTCACTGACTGACAACATTCACTCACTGACAACATTCACTGACAACATTCACTCACTGACAACATTCACTCACTGACAACATTCACTGACAACATTCACTCACTGACAACATTCACTGACAACATTCGCTCACTGACAACATTCACTGACAACATTCACTCTCTGACAACATTCACTCACTGACAACATTCACTCACTGACAACATTCACTCACTGACAACATTCACTGACAACATTCACTCACTGACAACATTCACTGACAACATTCCCTCACTGACAACATTCACTCACTGACAACATTCACTCACTGACAACATTCACTGACAACATTCACTCACTGACAACATTCACTGACAACATTCGCTCACTGACAACATTCACTGACAACATTCACTCTCTGACAACATTCACTCACTGACAACATTCACTCACTGACAACATTCACTGACAACATTCACTCACTGACAACATTCACTGACAACATTCACTCACTGACAACATTCAGTCACTGACAACATTCACTGACAACATTCACTCACTGACAACATTCACTGACAACATTCACTCTCTGACAACATTCACTCACTGACAACATTCACTGACAACATTCACTCACTGACAACATTCACTGACAACATTCACTCTCTGACAACATTCACTGACAACATTCACTCTCTGACAACATTCACTCTCTGACAACATTCACTCACTGACAACATTCACTGACAACATTCACTCTCTGACAACATTCACTCACTGACAACATTCACTCACTGACAACATTCACTGACAACATTCACTGACTGACAACATTCACTCACTGACAACATTCACTGACAACATTCACTCTCTGACAACATTCACTCACTGACAACATTCACTCACTGACAACATTCACTGACAACATTCACTCACTGACAACATTCACTGACAACATTCGCTCACTGACAACATTCACTGACAACATTCACTCTCTGACAACATTCACTCACTGACAACATTCACTCACTGACAACATTCACTGACAACATTCACTCACTGACAACATTCACTGACTGACAACATTCACTCACTGACAACATTCACTGACAACATTCACTCACTGACAACATTCACTGACAACATTCACTGACTGACAACATTCACTCACTGACAACATTCACTGACAACATTCACTCACTGAAAACATTCACTGACAACATTCACTCACTGACAACATTCACTGACAACATTCACTCACTGACAACATTCACTGACAACATTCACTGACTGACAACATTCACTCACTGACAACATTCACTGACAACATTCACTCACTGACAACATTCACTGACAACATTCCCTCACTGACAACATTCACTCACTGACAACATTCACTGACAACATTCACTCACTGACAACATTCACTGACAACATTCACTCACTGACAACATTCACTGACAACATTCGCTCACTGACAACATTCACTGACAACATTCACTCTCTGACAACATTCACTCACTGACAACATTCACTCACTGACAACATTCACTGACAACATTCACTCACTGACAACATTCACTGACAACATTCACTCTCTGACAACATTCACTCACTGACAACATTCACTGACAACATTCACTCACTGACAACATTCACTGACAACATTCACTCACTGACAACATTCACTGACAACATTCCCTCACTGACAACATTCACTCACTGACAACATTCACTGACAACATTCACTCACTGACAACATTCACTGACAACATTCACTCACTGACAACATTCACTGACAACATTCACTCACTGACAACATTCACTGACAACATTCACTGACTGACAACATTCACTCACTGACAACATTCACTGACAACATTCACTCACTGACAACATTCACTGACAACATTCGCTCACTGACAACATTCACTGACAACATTCACTCTCTGACAACATTCACTCACTGACAACATTCTCTCACTGACAACATTCACTGACAACATTCACTCACTGACAACATTCACTGACAACATTCACTGACTGACAACATTCACTCACTGACAACATTCACTGACAACATTCACTCACTGACAACATTCACTGACAACATTCACTGACTGACAACATTCACTCACTGACAACATTCACTGACAACATTCACTGACTGACAACATTCACTGACAACATTCACTCACTGACAACATTCACTGACAACATTCGCTCACTGACAACATTCACTGACAACATTCACTCTCTGACAACATTCACTCACTGACAACATTCACTGACAACATTCACTCACTGACAACATTCACTGACAACATTCGCTCACTGACAACATTCACTGACAACATTCACTCTCTGACAACATTCACTCACTGACAACATTCACTCACTGACAACATTCACTGACAACATTCACTCACTGACAACATTCACTGACTGACAACATTCACTCACTGACAACATTCACTGACAACATTCACTCACTGACAACATTCACTGACAACATTCACTCACTGACAACATTCACTCACTGACAACATTCACTGACAACATTCACTCACTGACAACATTCACTGACAACATTCGCTCACTGACAACATTCACTGACAACATTCACTCTCTGACAACATTCACTCACTGACAACATTCACTCACTGACAACATTCACTGACAACATTCACTCACTGACAACATTCACTGACAACATTCACTCACTGACAACATTCACTGACAACATTCCCTCACTGACAACATTCACTCACTGACAACATTCACTGACAACATTCACTCACTGACAACATTCACTGACAACATTCACTCACTGACAACATTCACTGACAACATTCACTCACTGACAACATTCACTGACAACATTCTCTCACTGACAACATTCACTGACAACATTCACTCACTGACAACATTCACTGACAACATTCACTCACTGACAACATTCACTGACAACATTCACTGACTGACAACATTCACTGACTGACAACATTCACTGACAACATTCACTCACTGACAACATTCACTGACAACATTCACTCACTGACAACATTCACTGACAACATTCGCTCACTGACAACATTCACTGACAACATTCACTCTCTGACAACATTCACTCACTGACAACATTCACTGACAACATTCACTCACTGACAACATTCACTGACAACATTCACTCACTGACAACATTCACTCACTGACAACATTCACTGACAACATTCACTCACTGACAACATTCACTGACAACATTCACTGACAACATTCACTCACTGACAACATTCACTGACAACATTCACTCACTGACAACATTCACTGACAACATTCACTGACTGACAACATTCACTCACTGACAACATTCACTGACAACATTCACTCTCTGACAACATTCACTCACTGACAACATTCACTCACTGACAACATTCACTGACAACATTCGCTCACTGACAACATTCACTGACAACATTCACTCACTGACAACATTCACTCACTGACAACATTCACTGACAACATTCACTGACTGACAACATTCACTCACTGACAACATTCACTGACAACATTCACTCACTGACAACATTCACTCACTGACAACATTCACTGACAACATTCACTCACTGACAACATTCACTGACAACATTCGCTCACTGACAACATTCACTGACAACATTCACTCTCTGACAACATTCACTCACTGACAACATTCACTCACTGACAACATTCACTGACAACATTCACTCACTGACAACATTCACTGACTGACAACATTCACTCACTGACAACATTCACTGACAACATTCACTCACTGACAACATTCACTGACAACATTCACTGACTGACAACATTCACTCACTGACAACATTCACTGACAACATTCACTCACTGACAACATTCACTGACAACATTCACTCACTGACAACATTCGCTCACTGACAACATTCACTGACAACATTCACTCACTGACAACATTCACTGACAACATTCACTGACTGACAACATTCACTCACTGACAACATTCACTGACAACATTCCCTCACTGACAACATTCACTCACTGACAACATTCACTGACAACATTCACTCACTGACAACATTCACTGACAACATTCGCTCACTGACAACATTCACTGACAACATTCGCTCACTGACAACATTCACTGACAACATTCACTCTCTGACAACATTCACTCACTGACAACATTCACTCACTGACAACATTCACTGACTGACAACATTCACTCACTGACAACATTCACTGACAACATTCACTCTCTGACAACATTCACTCACTGACAACATTCACTCACTGACAACATTCACTGACAACATTCACTCACTGACAACATTCACTGACAACATTCACTCACTGACAACATTCACTGACAACATTCCCTCACTGACAACATTCACTCACTGACAACATTCACTGACAACATTCACTCACTGACAACATTCACTGACAACATTCACTCACTGACAACATTCACTCACTGACAACATTCACTGACTGACAACATTCACTCACTGACAACATTCACTGACAACATTCACTCACTGACAACATTCACTGACAACATTCGCTCACTGACAACATTCACTGACAACATTCACTCTCTGACAACATTCACTCACTGACAACATTCACTCACTGACAACATTCACTGACAACATTCACTCACTGACAACATTCACTGACTGACAACATTCGCTCACTGACAACATTCACTGACAACATTCACTCACTGACAACATTCACTGACAACATTCACTGACTGACAACATTCACTCACTGACAACATTCACTGACAACATTCACTCACTGACAACATTCACTGACAACATTCACTCACTGACAACATTCACTGACAACATTCACTCACTGACAACATTCACTGACAACATTCACTCACTGACAACATTCACTGACTGACAACATTCACTCACAACATTCACTGACTGACAACATTCGCTGACAACATTCACTCACTGACAACATTCACTGACAACATTCGCTCACTGACAACATTCACTGACAACATTCACTCTCTGACAACATTCACTCACTGACAACATTCACTGACAACATTCACTCACTGACAACATTCACTGACAACATTCGCTCACTGACAACATTCACTGACAACATTCACTCTCTGACAACATTCACTCACTGACAACATTCACTCACTGACAACATTCACTGACAACATTCACTCACTGACAACATTCACTGACTGACAACATTCACTCACTGACAACATTCACTGACAACATTCACTCACTGACAACATTCACTGACAACATTCACTCACTGACAACATTCACTCACTGACAACATTCACTGACAACATTCACTCACTGACAACATTCACTGACAACATTCGCTCACTGACAACATTCACTGACAACATTCACTCTCTGACAACATTCACTCACTGACAACATTCACTCACTGACAACATTCACTGACAACATTCACTCACTGACAACATTCACTGACAACATTCCCTCACTGACAACATTCACTCACTGACAACATTCACTCACTGACAACATTCACTGACAACATTCACTCACTGACAACATTCACTGACAACATTCGCTCACTGACAACATTCACTGACAACATTCACTCTCTGACAACATTCACTCACTGACAACATTCACTCACTGACAACATTCACTGACAACATTCACTCACTGACAACATTCACTGACAACATTCACTCACTGACAACATTCACTGACAACATTCACTCTCTGACAACATTCACTCACTGACAACATTCACTGACAACATTCACTCACTGACAACATTCACTGACAACATTCACTCTCTGACAACATTCACTGACAACATTCACTCTCTGACAACATTCACTCTCTGACAACATTCACTCACTGACAACATTCACTGACAACATTCACTCTCTGACAACATTCACTCACTGACAACATTCACTCACTGACAACATTCACTGACAACATTCACTGACTGACAACATTCACTCACTGACAACATTCACTCACTGACAACATTCACTGACAACATTCACTCACTGACAACATTCACTGACAACATTCACTCACTGACAACATTCAGTCACTGACAACATTCACTGACAACATTCACTCACTGACAACATTCACTGACAACATTCACTGACAACATTCACTCTCTGACAACATTCACTCACTGACAACATTCACAGACAACATTCACTCACTGACAACATTCACTGACAACATTCACTCTCTGACAACATTCACTGACAACATTCACTCTCTGACAACATTCACTCTCTGACAACATTCACTCACTGACAACATTCACTCACTGACAACATTCAGTCACTGACAACATTCACTGACAACATTCACTCTCTGACAACATTCACTCACTGACAACATTCACTCACTGACAACATTCACTGACAACATTCACTGACTGACAACATTCACTCACTGACAACATTCACTGACAACATTCACTCACTGACAACATTCACTCACTGACAACATTCACTGACAACATTCACTCACTGACAACATTCACTGACAACATTCGCTCACTGACAACATTCACTGACAACATTCACTCTCTGACAACATTCACTCACTGACAACATTCACTCACTGACAACATTCACTGACAACATTCACTCACTGACAACATTCACTGACTGACAACATTCACTCACTGACAACATTCACTGACAACATTCACTCACTGACAACATTCACTGACAACATTCACTGACTGACAACATTCACTCACTGACAACATTCACTGACAACATTCACTCACTGACAACATTCACTGACAACATTCACTCACTGACAACATTCGCTCACTGACAACATTCACTGACAACATTCACTCACTGACAACATTCACTGACAACATTCACTGACTGACAACATTCACTCACTGACAACATTCACTGACAACATTCACTCACTGACAACATTCACTGACAACATTCCCTCACTGACAACATTCACTCACTGACAACATTCACTGACAACATTCACTCACTGACAACATTCACTGACAACATTCACTCACTGACAACATTCACTGACAACATTCGCTCACTGACAACATTCACTGACAACATTCACTCTCTGACAACATTCACTCACTGACAACATTCACTCACTGACAACATTCACTGACTGACAACATTCACTCACTGACAACATTCACTGACAACATTCACTCTCTGACAACATTCACTCACTGACAACATTCACTCACTGACAACATTCACTGACAACATTCACTCACTGACAACATTCACTGACAACATTCACTCACTGACAACATTCACTGACAACATTCACTCACTGACAACATTCACTCACTGACAACATTCACTGACTGACAACATTCACTCACTGACAACATTCACTGACAACATTCACTCACTGACAACATTCACTGACAACATTCGCTCACTGACAACATTCACTGACAACATTCACTCTCTGACAACATTCACTCACTGACAACATTCACTCACTGACAACATTCACTGACTGACAACATTCACTCACTGACAACATTCACTGACAACATTCACTCACTGACAACATTCACTGACAACATTCACTGACTGACAACATTCACTCACTGACAACATTCACTGACAACATTCACTCACTGACAACATTCACTGACAACATTCACTCACTGACAACATTCACTGACAACATTCACTCACTGACAACATTCACTGACAACATTCACTCACTGACAACATTCACTGACTGACAACATTCACTCACAACATTCACTGACTGACAACATTCGCTGACAACATTCACTCACTGACAACATTCACTGACAACATTCGCTCACTGACAACATTCACTGACAACATTCACTCTCTGACAACATTCACTCACTGACAACATTCACTGACAACATTCACTCACTGACAACATTCACTGACAACATTCGCTCACTGACAACATTCACTGACAACATTCACTCTCTGACAACATTCACTGACTGACAACATTCACTCACTGACAACATTCACTGACAACATTCACTCACTGACAACATTCACTCACTGACAACATTCACTGACAACATTCACTCACTGACAACATTCACTGACAACATTCGCTCACTGACAACATTCACTGACAACATTCACTCTCTGACAACATTCACTCACTGACAACATTCACTCACTGACAACATTCACTCACTGACAACATTCACTGACAACATTCACTCACTGACAACATTCACTGACAACATTCCCTCACTGACAACATTCACTCACTGACAACATTCACTCACTGACAACATTCACTGACAACATTCACTCACTGACAACATTCACTGACAACATTCGCTCACTGACAACATTCACTGACAACATTCACTCTCTGACAACATTCACTCACTGACAACATTCACTCACTGACAACATTCACTGACAACATTCACTCACTGACAACATTCACTGACAACATTCACTCACTGACAACATTCAGTCACTGACAACATTCACTGACAACATTCACTCACTGACAACATTCACTGACAACATTCACTCTCTGACAACATTCACTCACTGACAACATTCACTGACAACATTCACTCACTGACAACATTCACTGACAACATTCACTCTCTGACAACATTCACTGACAACATTCACTCTCTGACAACATTCACTCTCTGACAACATTCACTCACTGACAACATTCACTGACAACATTCACTCTCTGACAACATTCACTCACTGACAACATTCACTCACTGACAACATTCACTGACAACATTCACTGACTGACAACATTCACTCACTGACAACATTCACTGACAACATTCACTCTCTGACAACATTCACTCACTGACAACATTCACTCACTGACAACATTCACTGACAACATTCACTCACTGACAACATTCACTGACAACATTCGCTCACTGACAACATTCACTGACAACATTCACTCTCTGACAACATTCACTCACTGACAACATTCACTCACTGACAACATTCACTGACAACATTCACTCACTGACAACATTCACTGACTGACAACATTCACTCACTGACAACATTCACTGACAACATTCACTCACTGACAACATTCACTGACAACATTCACTGACTGACAACATTCACTCACTGACAACATTCACTGACAACATTCACTCACTGAAAACATTCACTGACAACATTCACTCACTGACAACATTCACTGACAACATTCACTCACTGACAACATTCACTGACAACATTCACTGACTGACAACATTCACTCACTGACAACATTCACTGACAACATTCACTCACTGACAACATTCACTGACAACATTCCCTCACTGACAACATTCACTCACTGACAACATTCACTGACAACATTCACTCACTGACAACATTCACTGACAACATTCACTCACTGACAACATTCACTGACAACATTCGCTCACTGACAACATTCACTGACAACATTCACTCTCTGACAACATTCACTCACTGACAACATTCACTCACTGACAACATTCACTGACAACATTCACTCACTGACAACATTCACTGACAACATTCACTCTCTGACAACATTCACTCACTGACAACATTCACTGACAACATTCACTCACTGACAACATTCACTGACAACATTCACTCACTGACAACATTCACTGACAACATTCCCTCACTGACAACATTCACTGACAACATTCACTGACTGACAACATTCACTCACTGACAACATTCACTGACAACATTCACTCACTGACAACATTCACTGACAACATTCGCTCACTGACAACATTCACTGACAACATTCACTCTCTGACAACATTCACTCACTGACAACATTCTCTCACTGACAACATTCACTGACAACATTCACTCACTGACAACATTCACTGACAACATTCACTGACTGACAACATTCACTCACTGACAACATTCACTGACAACATTCACTCACTGACAACATTCACTGACAACATTCACTGACTGACAACATTCACTCACTGACAACATTCACTGACAACATTCACTGACTGACAACATTCACTGACAACATTCACTCACTGACAACATTCACTGACAACATTCGCTCACTGACAACATTCACTGACAACATTCACTCTCTGACAACATTCACTCACTGACAACATTCACTGACAACATTCACTCACTGACAACATTCACTGACAACATTCGCTCACTGACAACATTCACTGACAACATTCACTCTCTGACAACATTCACTCACTGACAACATTCACTCACTGACAACATTCACTGACAACATTCACTCACTGACAACATTCACTGACTGACAACATTCACTCACTGACAACATTCACTGACAACATTCACTCACTGACAACATTCACTGACAACATTCACTCACTGACAACATTCACTCACTGACAACATTCACTGACAACATTCACTCACTGACAACATTCACTGACAACATTCGCTCACTGACAACATTCACTGACAACATTCACTCTCTGACAACATTCACTCACTGACAACATTCACTCACTGACAACATTCACTGACAACATTCACTCACTGACAACATTCACTGACAACATTCACTCACTGACAACATTCACTGACAACATTCCCTCACTGACAACATTCACTCACTGACAACATTCACTGACAACATTCACTCACTGACAACATTCACTGACAACATTCACTCACTGACAACATTCACTGACAACATTCACTCACTGACAACATTCACTGACAACATTCTCTCACTGACAACATTCACTGACAACATTCACTCACTGACAACATTCACTGACAACATTCACTCACTGACAACATTCACTGACAACATTCACTGACTGACAACATTCACTGACTGACAACATTCACTGACAACATTCACTCACTGACAACATTCACTGACAACATTCACTCACTGACAACATTCACTGACAACATTCGCTCACTGACAACATTCACTGACAACATTCACTCTCTGACAACATTCACTCACTGACAACATTCACTGACAACATTCACTCACTGACAACATTCACTGACAACATTCACTCACTGACAACATTCACTCACTGACAACATTCACTGACAACATTCACTCACTGACAACATTCACTGACAACATTCACTGACAACATTCACTCACTGACAACATTCACTGACAACATTCACTCACTGACAACATTCACTGACAACATTCACTGACTGACAACATTCACTCACTGACAACATTCACTGACAACATTCACTCTCTGACAACATTCACTCACTGACAACATTCACTCACTGACAACATTCACTGACAACATTCGCTCACTGACAACATTCACTGACAACATTCACTCTCTGACAACATTCACTCACTGACAACATTCACTGACAACATTCACTGACTGACAACATTCACTGACAACATTCACTCACTGACAACATTCACTGACAACATTCACTCACTGACAACATTCACTGACAACATTCACTCACTGACAACATTCACTGACAACATTCACTCACTGACAACATTCACTGACAACATTCACTCTCTGACAACATTCACTCACTGACAACATTCACTGACAACATTCACTCACTGACAACATTCACTCACTGACAACATTCACTGACAACATTCACTCTCTGACAACATTCACTGACAACATTCACTGACAACATTCGCTCACTGACAACATTCACTGACAACATTCACTCTCTGACAACATTCACTCACTGACAACATTCACTGACAACATTCACTGACAACATTCACTCTCTGACAACATTCACTGACAACATTCACTCACTGACAACATTCACTGACAACATTCACTCACTGACAACATTCACTCACTGACAACATTCACTGACAACATTCACTCTCTGACAACATTCACTGACAACATTCACTGACAACATTCGCTCACTGACAACATTCACTGACAACATTCACTCTCTGACAACATTCACTCACTGACAACATTCACTGACAACATTCACTGACAACATTCACTGACAACATTCACTGACAACATTCACTCACTGACAACATTCACTGACAACATTCAATCTCTGACAACAATCACTGACAACATTCACTCTCTGACAACATTCACTGACAACATTCACTCTCTGACAACATTCACTCACTGACAACATTCACTCTCTGACAACATTCACTGACAACATTCACTCTCTGACAACATTCACTGACAACATTCACTCACTATCAACATTCACTGACAACATTCACTCTCTGACAACATTCACTGACAACATTCACTGACAACATTCGCTCACTGACAACATTCACTGACAACATTCACTCTCTGACAACATTCACTGACAACATTCACTCACTGACAACATTCACTGACAACATTCACTCACTGACAACATTCACTGACAACATTTACTCACTGACAACATTCACTGACAACATTCACTCTCTGACAACATTCACTGACAACATTCACTGACAACATTCACTCTCTGACAACATTCACTGACAACATTCACTGACAACATTCACTCACTGACAACATTCACTCACTGACAACATTCACTGACAACATTCACTCACTGACAACATTCACTGACAACATTCACTGACAACATTCACTCACTGACAACATTCACTGACAACATTCACTCTCTGACAACATTCACTGACAACATTCACTCACAGATAACATTCACTGACAACATTCACTCACTGACAACATTCACTCACTGACAACATTCACTGACAACATTCACTCTCTGACAACATTCACTGACAACATTCACTGACAACATTCGCTCACTGACAACATTCACTCTCTGACAACATTCACTCACTGACAACATTCACTGACAACATTCACTCACTGACAACATTCACTGACAACATTCACTCACTGACAACATTCACTCACTGACAACATTCACTGACAACATTCACTCACTGACAACATTCACTGACAACATTCACTCTCTGACAACATTCACTCACTGACAACATTCACTCACTGACAACATTCACTGACAACATTCACTCTCTGACAACATTCACTCACTGACAACATTCACTCACTGACAACATTCACTGACAACATTCACTCACTGACAACATTCACTGACAACATTCACTCACTGACAACATTCACTGACAACATTCACTCACTGACAACATTCACTGACAACATTCACTCACTGACAACATTCACTCACTGACAACATTCACTGACAACATTCACTGAAAACATTCACTCACTGACAACATTCACTGACAACATTCACTCTCTGACAACATTCACTGACAACATTCACTCACTGACAACATTCACTGACAACATTCACTCACTGACAACATTCACTGACAACATTCACTCACTGACAACATTCACTGACAACATTCACTCACTGACAACATTCACTCACTGACAACATTCACTGACAACATTCACTCACTGACAACATTCACTGACAACATTTACTCACTGACAACATTCAGTCACTGACAACATTCACAGACAACATTCACTCACTGACAACATTCAGTCACTGACAACATTCACTGACAACATTCACTGACAACATTCACTGACAACATTCACTCACTGACAACATTCACTGACAACATTCTCTGACAACATTCACTCACTGACAACATTCACTGACAACATTCAATCTCTGACAACAATCACTGACAACATTCACTCTCTGACAACATTCACTGACAACATTCACTCTCTGACAACATTCACTGACAACATTCACTCACTGACAACATTCACTCACTGACAACATTCACTCTCTGACAACATTCACTGACAACATTCACTCTCTGACAACATTCACTGACAATATTCACTCACTGACAACATTAACTCACTGACAACATTCACTCTCTGACAACATTCACTGACAACATTCACTCACTATCAACATTCACTGACAACATTCACTCTCTGACAACATTCACTGACAACATTCACTGACAACATTCGCTCACTGACAACATTCACTGACAACATTCACTCTCTGACAACATTCGCTGACAACATTCACTCACTGACAACATTCACTGACAACATTCACTCACTGACAACATTCACTGACAACATTTACTCACTGACAACATTCACTGACAACATTCACTCTCTGACAACATTCACTGACAACATTCACTGACAACATTCACTCTCTGACAACATTCACTGACAACATTCACTGACAACATTCACTCACTGACAACATTCACTCTCTGACAACATTCACTCACTGACAACATTCACTCACTGACAACATTCACTGACAACATTCACTCACTGACAACATTCACTCACTGACAACATTCACTGACTGACAACATTCACTCACTGACAACATTCACTGACAACATTCATTCTCTGACAACATTCACTCACTGACAACATTCACTCACTGACAACATTCACTGACAACATTCACTCACTGACAACATTCACTGACAACATTCACTGACTGACAACATTCACTCACTGACAACATTCACTGACAACATTCACTCACTGACAACATTCACTGACAACATTCACTCACTGACAACATTCACTGACAACATTCACTCACTGACAACATTCACTCACTGACAACATTCACTGTCAACATTCACTCACTGACAACATTCACTGACAACATTCACTCACTGACAACATTCACTGACAACATTCGCTCACTGACAACATTCACTGACAACATTCACTCTCTGACAACATTCACTCACTGACAACATTCACTGACAACATTCACTCACTGACAACATTCACTGACAACATTCGCTCACTGACAACATTCACTGACAACATTCACTCACTGACAACATTCACTGACAACATTCGCTCACTGACAACATTCACTCACTGACAACATTCACTGAACACATTCACTCACTGACAACATTCACTGACAACATTCACTGACAACATTCACTCACTGACAACATTCACTGACAACATTCACTCTCTGACAACATTCACTGACAACATTCACTCACTGACAACATTCACTGACAACATTCACTCACTGACAACATTCACTCACTGACAACATTCACTGACAACATTCACTCTCTGACAACATTCACTGACAACATTCACTGACAACATTCGCTCACTGGCAACATTCACTGACAACATTCACTCTCTGACAACATTCACTCACTGACAACATTCACTGACAACATTCACTCACTGACAACATTCACTGACAACATTCACTCACTGACAACATTCACTGACAACATTCACTCACTGACAACATTCACTCACTGACAACATTCACTGACAACATTCACTCTCTGACAACATTCACTCACTGACAACATTCACTCACTGACAAAATTCACTGACAACATTCACTCACTGACAACATTCACTGACAACATTCACTCACTGACAACATTCAGTCACTGACAACATTCACTGACAACATTCACTCACTGACAACATTCACTGACAACATTCACTGACAACATTCACTCACTGACAACATTCACAGACAACATTCACTCACTGACAACATTCACTGACAACATTCACTCTCTGACAACATTCACTGACAACATTCACTCTCTGACAACATTCGCTCACTGACAACATTCACTCACTGACAACATTCACTCACTGACAACATTCAGTCACTGACAACATTCACTGACAACATTCACTCTCTGACAACATTCACTCACTGACAACATTCACTCACTGACAAAATTCACTGACAACATTCACTCACTGACAACATTCACTGACAACATTCACTCACTGACAACATTCAGTCACTGACAACATTCACTGACAACATTCACTCACTGACAACATTCACTGACAACATTCACTGACAACATTCACTCTCTGACAACATTCACTCACTGACAACATTCACTGACAACATTCACTCACTGACAACATTCACTGACAACATTCACTCTCTGACAACATTCACTGACAACATTCACTCTCTGACAACATTCACTCTCTGACAACATTCACTCACTGACAACATTCACTCACTGACAACATTCAGTCACTGACAACATTCACTGACAACATTCACTCACTGACAACATTCACTGACAACATTCACTGACTGACAACATTCACTCACTGACAACATTCACTGACAACATTCACTCACTGACAACATTCACTGACAACATTCACTGACTGACAACATTCACTCACTGACAACATTCACTGACAACATTCACTGACTGACAACATTCACTGACAACATTCACTCACTGACAACATTCACTGACAACATTCGCTCACTGACAACATTCACTGACAACATTCACTCTCTGACAACATTCACTCACTGACAACATTCACTGACAACATTCACTCACTGACAACATTCACTGACAACATTCGCTCACTGACAACATTCACTGACAACATTCACTCTCTGACAACATTCACTCACTGACAACATTCACTCACTGACAACATTCACTGACAACATTCACTCACTGACAACATTCACTGACTGACAACATTCACTCACTGACAACATTCACTGACAACATTCACTCACTGACAACATTCACTGACAACATTCACTCACTGACAACATTCACTCACTGACAACATTCACTGACAACATTCACTCACTGACAACATTCACTGACAACATTCGCTCACTGACAACATTCACTGACAACATTCACTCTCTGACAACATTCACTCACTGACAACATTCACTCACTGACAACATTCACTGACAACATTCACTCACTGACAACATTCACTGACAACATTCACTCACTGACAACATTCACTGACAACATTCCCTCACTGACAACATTCACTCACTGACAACATTCACTGACAACATTCACTCACTGACAACATTCACTGACAACATTCACTCACTGACAACATTCACTGACAACATTCTCTCACTGACAACATTCACTGACAACATTCACTCACTGACAACATTCACTGACAACATTCACTCACTGACAACATTCACTGACAACATTCACTGACTGACAACATTCACTGACTGACAACATTCACTGACAACATTCACTCACTGACAACATTCACTGACAACATTCACTCACTGACAACATTCACTGACAACATTCGCTCACTGACAACATTCACTGACAACATTCACTCTCTGACAACATTCACTCACTGACAACATTCACTGACAACATTCACTCACTGACAACATTCACTGACAACATTCACTCACTGACAACATTCACTCACTGACAACATTCACTGACAACATTCACTCACTGACAACATTCACTGACAACATTCACTGACAACATTCACTCACTGACAACATTCACTGACAACATTCACTCACTGACAACATTCACTGACAACATTCACTGACTGACAACATTCACTCACTGACAACATTCACTGACAACATTCACTCTCTGACAACATTCACTCACTGACAACATTCACTCACTGACAACATTCACTGACAACATTCACTCACTGACAACATTCACTGACAACATTCGCTCACTGACAACATTCACTGACAACATTCACTCTCTGACAACATTCACTCACTGACAACATTCACTGACAACATTCACTGACTGACAACATTCACTGACAACATTCACTCACTGACAACATTCACTGACAACATTCACTCACTGACAACATTCACTGACAACATTCACTCACTGACAACATTCACTGACAACATTCACTCACTGACAACATTCACTGACAACATTCACTCTCTGACAACATTCACTCACTGACAACATTCACTGACAACATTCACTCACTGACAACATTCACTCACTGACAACATTCACTGACAACATTCACTCTCTGACAACATTCACTGACAACATTCACTGACAACATTCGCTCACTGACAACATTCACTGACAACATTCACTCTCTGACAACATTCACTCACTGACAACATTCACTGACAACATTCACTGACAACATTCACTCTCTGACAACATTCACTGACAACATTCACTCACTGACAACATTCACTGACAACATTCACTCACTGACAACATTCACTCACTGACAACATTCACTGACAACATTCACTCTCTGACAACATTCACTGACAACATTCACTGACAACATTCGCTCACTGACAACATTCACTGACAACATTCACTCTCTGACAACATTCACTCACTGACAACATTCACTGACAACATTCACTGACAACATTCACTGACAACATTCACTGACAACATTCACTCACTGACAACATTCACTGACAACATTCAATCTCTGACAACAATCACTGACAACATTCACTCTCTGACAACATTCACTGACAACATTCACTCTCTGACAACATTCACTCACTGACAACATTCACTCTCTGACAACATTCACTGACAACATTCACTCTCTGACAACATTCACTGACAACATTCACTCACTATCAACATTCACTGACAACATTCACTCTCTGACAACATTCACTGACAACATTCACTGACAACATTCGCTCACTGACAACATTCACTGACAACATTCACTCTCTGACAACATTCACTGACAACATTCACTCACTGACAACATTCACTGACAACATTCACTCACTGACAACATTCACTGACAACATTTACTCACTGACAACATTCACTGACAACATTCACTCTCTGACAACATTCACTGACAACATTCACTGACAACATTCACTCTCTGACAACATTCACTGACAACATTCACTGACAACATTCACTCACTGACAACATTCACTCACTGACAACATTCACTGACAACATTCACTCACTGACAACATTCACTGACAACATTCACTGACAACATTCACTCACTGACAACATTCACTGACAACATTCACTCTCTGACAACATTCACTGACAACATTCACTCACAGATAACATTCACTGACAACATTCACTCACTGACAACATTCACTCACTGACAACATTCACTGACAACATTCACTCTCTGACAACATTCACTGACAACATTCACTGACAACATTCGCTCACTGACAACATTCACTCTCTGACAACATTCACTCACTGACAACATTCACTGACAACATTCACTCACTGACAACATTCACTGACAACATTCACTCACTGACAACATTCACTCACTGACAACATTCACTGACAACATTCACTCACTGACAACATTCACTGACAACATTCACTCTCTGACAACATTCACTCACTGACAACATTCACTCACTGACAACATTCACTGACAACATTCACTCTCTGACAACATTCACTCACTGACAACATTCACTCACTGACAACATTCACTGACAACATTCACTCACTGACAACATTCACTGACAACATTCACTCACTGACAACATTCACTGACAACATTCACTCACTGACAACATTCACTCACTGACAACATTCACTGACAACATTCACTGAAAACATTCACTCACTGACAACATTCACTGACAACATTCACTCTCTGACAACATTCACTCACTGACAACATTCACTGACAACATTCACTCACTGACAACATTCACTGACAACATTCACTCACTGACAACATTCACTGACAACATTCACTCACTGACAACATTCACTCACTGACAACATTCACTGACAACATTCACTCACTGACAACATTCACTGACAACATTTACTCACTGACAACATTCAGTCACTGACAACATTCACAGACAACATTCACTCACTGACAACATTCAGTCACTGACAACATTCACTGACAACATTCACTGACAACATTCACTCACTGACAACATTCACTGACAACATTCACTGACAACATTCACTCACTGACAACATTCACTGACAACATTCAATCTCTGACAACAATCACTGACAACATTCACTCTCTGACAACATTCACTGACAACATTCACTCTCTGACAACATTCACTGACAACATTCACTCACTGACAACATTCACTCACTGACAACATTCACTCTCTGACAACATTCACTGACAACATTCACTCTCTGACAACATTCACTGACAATATTCACTCACTGACAACATTAACTCACTGACAACATTCACTCTCTGACAACATTCACTGACAACATTCACTCACTATCAACATTCACTGACAACATTCACTCTCTGACAACATTCACTGACAACATTCACTGACAACATTCGCTCACTGACAACATTCACTGACAACATTCACTCTCTGACAACATTCGCTGACAACATTCACTCACTGACAACATTCACTGACAACATTCACTCACTGACAACATTCACTGACAACATTTACTCACTGACAACATTCACTGACAACATTCACTCTCTGACAACATTCACTGACAACATTCACTGACAACATTCACTCTCTGACAACATTCACTGACAACATTCACTCACTGACAACATTCACTCTCTGACAACATTCACTCACTGACAACATTCACTCACTGACAACATTCACTGACAACATTCACTCACTGACAACATTCACTCACTGACAACATTCACTGACTGACAACATTCACTCACTGACAACATTCACTGACAACATTCATTCTCTGACAACATTCACTCACTGACAACATTCACTCACTGACAACATTCACTGACAACATTCACTCACTGACAACATTCACTGACAACATTCACTGACTGACAACATTCACTCACTGACAACATTCACTGACAACATTCACTCACTGACAACATTCACTGACAACATTCACTCACTGACAACATTCACTGACAACATTCACTCACTGACAACATTCACTCACTGACAACATTCACTGTCAACATTCACTCACTGACAACATTCACTGACAACATTCACTCACTGACAACATTCACTGACAACATTCGCTCACTGACAACATTCACTGACAACATTCACTCTCTGACAACATTCACTCACTGACAACATTCACTGACAACATTCACTCACTGACAACATTCACTGACAACATTCGCTCACTGACAACATTCACTGACAACATTCACTCACTGACAACATTCACTGACAACATTCGCTCACTGACAACATTCACTCACTGACAACATTCACTGAACACATTCACTCACTGACAACATTCACTGACAACATTCACTGACAACATTCACTCACTGACAACATTCACTGACAACATTCACTCTCTGACAACATTCACTGACAACATTCACTCACTGACAACATTCACTGACAACATTCACTCACTGACAACATTCACTCACTGACAACATTCACTGACAACATTCACTCTCTGACAACATTCACTGACAACATTCACTGACAACATTCGCTCACTGGCAACATTCACTGACAACATTCACTCTCTGACAACATTCACTCACTGACAACATTCACTGACAACATTCACTCACTGACAACATTCACTGACAACATTCACTCACTGACAACATTCACTGACAACATTCACTCACTGACAACATTCACTCACTGACAACATTCACTGACAACATTCACTCTCTGACAACATTCACTCACTGACAACATTCACTCACTGACAAAATTCACTGACAACATTCACTCACTGACAACATTCACTGACAACATTCACTCACTGACAACATTCAGTCACTGACAACATTCACTGACAACATTCACTCACTGACAACATTCACTGACAACATTCACTGACAACATTCACTCACTGACAACATTCACTGACAACATTCACTCACTGACAACATTCACTGACAACATTCACTCTCTGACAACATTCACTGACAACATTCACTCTCTGACAACATTCGCTCACTGACAACATTCACTCACTGACAACATTCACTCACTGACAACATTCAGTCACTGACAACATTCACTGACAACATTCACTCTCTGACAACATTCACTCACTGACAACATTCACTCACTGACAAAATTCACTGACAACATTCACTCACTGACAACATTCACTGACAACATTCACTCACTGACAACATTCAGTCACTGACAACATTCACTGACAACATTCACTCACTGACAACATTCACTGACAACATTCACTGACAACATTCACTCTCTGACAACATTCACTCACTGACAACATTCACTGACAACATTCACTCACTGACAACATTCACTGACAACATTCACTCTCTGACAACATTCACTGACAACATTCACTCTCTGACAACATTCACTCTCTGACAACATTCACTCACTGACAACATTCACTCACTGACAACATTCAGTCACTGACAACATTCACTGACAACATTCACTCTCTGACAACATTCACTCACTGACAACATTCACTCACTGACAACATTCACTGACAACATTCACTGACTGACAACATTCACTCACTGACAACATTCACTGACAACATTCACTCTCTGACAACATTCACTCACTGACAACATTCACTCACTGACAACATTCACTGACAACATTCACTCACTGACAACATTCACTGACAACATTCGCTCACTGACAACATTCACTGACAACATTCACTCTCTGACAACATTCACTCACTGACAACATTCACTCACTGACAACATTCACTGACAACATTCACTCACTGACAACATTCACTGACTGACAACATTCACTCACTGACAACATTCACTGACAACATTCACTCACTGACAACATTCACTGACAACATTCACTGACTGACAACATTCACTGACAACATTCACTGACTGACAACATTCACTCACTGACAACATTCACTGACAACATTCACTCACTGACAACATTCACTGACAACATTCGCTCACTGACAACATTCACTGACAACATTCACTCTCTGACAACATTCACTCACTGACAACATTCACTCACTGACAACATTCACTGACAACATTCACTCACTGACAACATTCACTGACAACATTCACTGACTGACAACATTCACTCACTGACAACATTCACTGACAACATTCACTCACTGACAACATTCACTGACAACATTCACTGACTGACAACATTCACTGACTGACAACATTCACTGACAACATTCACTGACTGACAACATTCACTGACAACATTCACTCACTGACAACATTCACTGACAACATTCGCTCACTGACAACATTCACTGACAACATTCACTCTCTGACAACATTCACTCACTGACAACATTCACTGACAACATTCACTCACTGACAACATTCACTGACAACATTCGCTCACTGACAACATTCACTGACAACATTCACTCTCTGACAACATTCACTCACTGACAACATTCACTCACTGACAACATTCACTGACAACATTCGCTCACTGACAACATTCACTGACAACATTCACTCTCTGACAACATTCACTCACTGACAACATTCACTGACAACATTCACTCACTGACAACATTCACTGACAACATTCGCTCACTGACAACATTCACTGACAACATTCACTCTCTGACAACATTCACTCACTGACAACATTCACTCACTGACAACATTCACTGAAAACATTCACTGACTGACAACATTCACTCACTGACAACATTCACTGACAACATTCAATCACTGACAACATTCACTGACAACATTCACTGACTGACAACATTCACTCACTGACAACATTCACTGACAACATTCAGTCACTGACAACATTCACTGACAACATTCAGTCACTGACAACATTCACTGACAACATTCGCTCACTGACAACATTCACTGACAACATTCACTCACTGACAACATTCACTGACAACATTCACTGACAACATTCACTCTCTGACAACATTCACTCACTGACAACATTCACTGACAACATTCACTCACTGACAACATTCACTGACAACATTCACTCTCTGACAACATTCACTGACAACATTCACTCACTGACAACATTCACTGACAACATTCACTCACTGACAACATTCACTGACAACATTCGCTCACTGACAACATTCACTGACAACATTCACTCTCTGACAACATTCACTCACTGACAACATTCACTCACTGACAACATTCACTCACTGACAACATTCACTGACAACATTCACTCACTGACAACATTCACTCACTGACAACATTCACTGACAACATTCACTCACTGACAACATTCACTGACAACATTCGCTCACTGACAACATTCACTGACAACATTCACTCTCTGACAACATTCACTCTCTGACAACATTCACTCACTGACAACATTCACTCACTGACAACATTCAGTCACTGACAACATTCACTGACAACATTCACTCACTGACAACATTCACTGACAACATTCACTGACAACATTCACTCTCTGACAACATTCACTCACTGACAACATTCACTGACAACATTCACTCACTGACAACATTCACTGACAACATTCACTCTCTGACAACATTCACTGACAACATTCACTCTCTGACAACATTCACTCTCTGACAACATTCACTCACTGACAACATTCACTCACTGACAACATTCAGTCACTGACAACATTCACTGACAACATTCACTCTCTGACAACATTCACTCACTGACAACATTCGCTCACTGACAACATTCACTGACAACATTCACTCTCTGACAACATTCACTCACTGACAACATTCACTCACTGACAACATTCACTGACAACATTCACTGACTGACAACATTCACTGACAACATTCACTCACTGACAATATTCACTGACAACATTCACTCACTGACAACATTCACTGACAACATTCACTGACTGACAACATTCACTCACTGACAACATTCACTGACAACATTCACTGACTGACAACATTCACTGACAACATTCACTCACTGACAACATTCACTGACAACATTCGCTCACTGACAACATTCACTGACAACATTCACTCTCTGACAACATTCACTCACTGACAACATTCACTCACTGACAACATTCACTGACAACATTCACTCACTGACAACATTCACTGACAACATTCACTCACTGACAACATTCACTCACTGACAACATTCACTGACAACATTCACTCACTGACAACATTCACTGACAACATTCACTGACAACATTCACTCACTGACAACATTCACTGACAACATTCACTCACTGACAACATTCACTGACAACATTCACTCTCTGACAACATTCACTGACAACATTCACTGACAACATTCGCTCACTGGCAACATTCACTGACAACATTCACTCTCTGACAACATTCACTCACTGACAACATTCACTGACAACATTCACTCACTGACAACATTCACTGACAACATTCACTCACTGACAACATTCACTGACAACATTCACTCACTGACAACATTCACTCACTGACAACATTCACTGACAACATTCACTCTCTGACAACATTCACTCACTGACAACATTCACTCACTGACAAAATTCACTGACAACATTCACTCACTGACAACATTCACTCACTGACAACATTCACTGACAACATTCACTCACTGACAACATTCACTGACTGACAACATTCACTCACTGACAACATTCACTGACAACATTCACTCACTGACAACATTCACTGACTGACAACATTCACTGACAACATTTACTGACTGACAACATTCACTCACTGACAACATTCACTGACAACATTCACTCACTGACAACATTCACTGACAACATTCGC